>NC_060138.1:151585175-151888205 GCF_021461385.2 Schistocerca piceifrons | reverse complement strand
AAAAAACTGACGACTGGCTACAGATCATTGGTTCCTTGTCTCAGAATACAGAGTTAACGATTCTCTATTATCTATATATGATGACCCTAAAGTTTAAGGACACTCTTTAGAGACTGTACGTCATTGTCTCGAGCTAACTTCCAAACTTGTATCATTAGTGTCTGAGGAGCAGTAGGGGCACGTCGTATTATACTGTTCATGTGCCACTCGGATGGGAAGGCTACACCTGAACACGGAGGGTCACTTTATGCTATTACAGTGACAATTGTATTTCAGCTCTTGCATCTCTTTTATGTTCTAGGGGTAGCGCCTTTTACTAGTAATCAAACAATCTCGGGTTCGAGTCCAGCCAAGGCTTAAATTTTGACTAAAAATCATCACCAATGGTAGCCGAAGACATCCGTATAAGCAATCATTCTCGTTCTGCCAACACCCTTGTCAAAGAGGGTGGAGGAGTGGACAGACTTCAGAGCAAGCTCTTCCCTTGGAGATGAGACACTGCCCCAAAAGGTGGAAGTCTCAGCAATGACCAACCGCATAAGGATGCAGAAGGCAAATGAAACCACGGCATTAAAGACACGCTACGTGTATCCACAGCACATGTGGCGCGTAACTGAAAAAATTTCATGATAAACTCCTCACTGTGAAAAGATCCAAAATTAGTCCCCTACTTGCGTCCTGAGGAACGGACTCCCACGAGGAAGGTAATCATGAGAAAAAGATTGAATAACCGACGAAAGAGTAACGTTGTGCAAGTCGGAGCGTAGAATGTCAGGCATTAGAATGCGATACGGCACAAGAAAAACCGAAAAGGGAAATGGGAAGGCTCAGTCTAGATATAGTGGTGGTTAGTGAAGTGAAATGGAAAGAAGATAAAGATTTCTGGCCAGACAAATGTAGGATAATATCAATAACAGCATAAAATGGTGTTGAATAAAAATGCAAATTTTCGTTTGTTCAAAGTAAAATTGTGCCTGAAGTTCTTGACCGATTGCTTTGAAATTTTGACACAACAATGCATTATAACACGGGAGTCTTTGTAGGTACCTGTTATATACAAGATATCTTTTGTAACAACGTTTCTCTACTTACAAAAACTATATCTTATATATATTAAAAATAGGTATATGAAACATGAACGTGTGCCAATGCAACGTTGTGTCGTTCGGTCAAAAATTTCGGAGATTTGTTTTTAGGAACATTTACAGTTTGTATATAAGTTCAAACATAGATGTTCGTTTCTTAAAACTCTGAGATCTTCCTTACTGATTGCTTTGAAATGTTCAAATAAGATTGCACTCGAATACTCAAGTGTTTTTATATACCTATTGGAACGTCATCTGGCATAAATGCAATAAAAGAGGTAAAGTTATAAAAATGTAAATATTTTTTGTTCAAAATCGTTGATCTCCGAAATTTCTAAACCGATTGTTTGAAATTTTGACTCAACTTTGAATTCTAAAACTGGCATGTTCTAGGTTCCTAACTCTTTAACATATGTGTACTTACAATCCAATATGTATATATAAAGCGGAAACACTATCACCAAAGAACGTCAAAATACACCTTTCCGATTTACTTCAAATTTTTACACGTTACTATAATAACTGCTTAGACACATACACAATAAATACTTATTAATATAAACAATAATCAAATGTTATTAGCAAACAGGAAAGTTGTATTAATAGCTTACTGGTTTTTGATTAGAATGCTACTACAGAATCCGAATTTGAAATAATAATAAACAAGGATCAAGGTCAGAGAGAGGGAGGAAGAGGAGATGTACAAAAGTTTGGGAAGAAATGGACATTGAGAATGACGGGAAGAAGGAGATAAAGAGGGACAGGGGCCAGGAGAAGATGGAGAGAGAGGAGGCGAAGAAGGAAGAGATAGACACAGAAAGGGTGAAGAGAAGATGGACAGAGATAGGGGAGAGAAAGAGATAAGGACGTATATCCAATACTCATCCGTATTAGAACCTTGTGCTTTTTCTTTTCTTTCTTGTCTATTTAAGCAGACTGAGCCATAGAAAAGCATGACAGGGTACAGCTAGTAATTTCATAAAGATAAACTTAAACAGACTTGAACATTTGCTTATAACACATTGGTTTCAGTTTTAACTTTTATAGAGCCCCTTGCCTGAAACGTTGAAAAAATAATGAAATAATTAATATTTAAGCCCACACTGTGCTTGGTTTGTAATGGGCTACTGTGAAACATCAACAGCAGGGGATGGACAATGGCCTCGTCATGATTTCATGGCTTTTATCGTTGTTTCTGGTCATTTTTTATTTTTTCTGCAGTTAACCATTGAAGGTAGGATAAGAAAATTTATTAATATTATTTTTAAAATAAATGCTGAATAATATAGCACAATTAATATTCCATTTAAAATTGTGGTTTTCAGAAAAACTATGAAACATAATGGAAATTAATAAATTGAACTTCTAAAATTGCCACATTCATACCACTTCAAACTATACAATTTCATTTAAGAATTTTACTTTGAATTGTTTCTGAGCTATGACTCTCAGAATTATGTGATTTTATTAAATTACGGTAAATTTGATCCCTAAGAAACAAAGCTCCGAGTTCGCAAAAGACGTTAACTTTAAAAAAAATCGAGGTTTCCTACTGTCCGAAGCGAAATGGAGCAGCCCATTTATTCCGGTGTCACAAGCAGAAGCTTAATAAGTAAGGAAAGTATGCGAGGAGGGTGAATCGGTAACTCAGTATGTGAAGGGAAATAAGAACGTGATAATCATGCGGTACTGGAAAGCGGTAGTAGGGGAGAGAATAAAAGAAAGAGCTACCGGAAAATTTGGGCTTGTTAGTAGGAATGAGACAGGAGAGGTATAATTGAGCTCTACAATAAATGAGAGAGAGTAATAGAGAATTCACTGTTCAAAAATCACAAGAGGAAGTGGTAAACTCGAAAAATATTCGGAGGCTCTGGAAGATCCCACCAGGATTATATCATGGCTAGAATGAGATTCCGAAGTCAGATATCAGATTGTAAGACGTACCCAGCAGCAGATCATAGATAGATTCGAATAACAGTATAGTAAGGATGAAGAATAGACTGTAGTTTAAGAGCGTATTCCGGAACAATCACTGTGGAATGAAGTGGGGCACTGAAGCAATGAGAAATGTAAAATGGGTTTGAAGTTCAATTGAAGAGCAATAGACATCTCTAGAAAAGGTAATCACAGAAGTTGCGAAGAAACTTTGGATAACAGACGAGATACTACAATTGATCGACGACAGGAGGCAGTACAAAAGTGTTCAGAGAGGGCAGGAGAGGAGTAATTCAAGTCACTTAGGAATGAAATAAATGCGAAGTGCAGGGAAGCCGGGCGAAATGGCAGCAGAAAGTTTGTGAAGAAATCGAATAAGAAATGGTCGTTGGATGGACTGATTCAACATAAAGAAAAATCAAAACAACTTTTGCTGAATTTACCGATAAAGCTGTCATGGTGGTTATCACACTGGACTCGCATTCGGAAGGACGACGATTCAAATTCGGATCCGGAAATCCATGTTTAGGTTTTCCGTGATCGCCCTAAATCGCTGCAGGCAAATGCTGACATGGGTTCTTTGAGCCTGTGCTCCGTCTCTAATGACTTCGATGTCGACGGAAAGTTAAAATCTAATCCTCCTCCCTTTTTTTGTGAAATTAAAATCAAGGGCTTCAACATTAAGAATGCAATCGTAATTCTGCTGTTAAACGCGCAAGAGAGAACTGATACGTGGAAAAAGTACATTGTAAGCTTCTACGAGGGGCAGGACTTATCTGATGACGTGATAGAAGAAGAAACAGAAGTTAATGTGGAAGACGTAGGGACTCCAGTATTAGAGTCAGAACCTTAGAAGACTTGCGATAAAATAAGGCAGAAGGGGATAGATAACATTGCAGTTGAACTTCTAAACTTATTGGCGGAAGCTGAAACCGAACGACTATTCAATCTGGTGAGGAGAGTCTATGAGACTTTCGGAGAAATATTATCCACATACGCGAAGATAGCAAGAGTGGATAAGAATGAGAACTGCCGCACAATCGTTTAACGTCTTGTGCATTCAAGTTGCTAAAAAGAATAACATACAGAAGAACAGAAAAAAATCGAGGGGCTGCTAGATGACAGTTTTAGAAAAGTTAAAGACAGCAGAGTGGCAACTCAGGGATGGTGACTGATAACGGAAACAAGACATAAGAAAGTCAAGACACATTCATTGAATTTGATCGACCTAGAAAAAGCGTTCGACCATTTGAAATGGTGCAAGCGGTTTGAAAATCAGAGAGAAATTGGAGTAGGCTACAGGGAAAGACGGGTAATATACAATATGTACGAGAACCACGAAGGAACAAGCGGAATAGAAGACCAAGAATTAAATACGCGGATTAAAAGACGTGTAAAGTAGGAGTGCAGTCTTTCGTTCCTATCTTTCAATGGAAGAAGCAATGACGGAAATAAAAGAAAAGTTGAAAAGTGATTGTTGTTGTTGTTGTTGTGGTCTTCAGTCCTGAGACTGGTTTGATGCAGCTCTCCATGCTACTCTATCCTGTGCAAGCTTCTTCATCTCCCAGTACCTACTGCAACCTACATCCTTCTGAATCTGTTTAGTGTATTCATATCTTGGTCTCACTCTACAATTTTTACCCTCCACGCTGCCCTCCAATACTAAATTGGTGACCCCTTGATGCCTCAGAACATGTCCTACCAACCGATCCCTTCTTCTAGTTAATTTGTGCCACACACTTCTCTTCTCCCCAATCCTATTCAGTACCTCCTCATTAGTTATATGATCTACCCATCTAATCTTCAGCATTCTTCTGTAGCACCACATTTCGAAAGCTTCTATTCTCTTCTTGTCCAAACTAGTTATCGTCAATGTTTCACTTCCAAACATGGCTACACTCCATACAAATACTTTCAGAAACGACTTCCTGACACTTAAATCTATACTCGATGTTAACAAATTTCTCTTCTTCAGAAACGCTTTCCTTGCCATTGCCAGTCTACATTGGATATCCTCTCTACTTCGACCATCATCAGTTATTTTGCTCCCCAAATAGCAAAACTCCTTTACTACTTGAAAAGTGATAAGATTCACTTATGACATTGCTATCTTCAAAGTGAAGTATAAGTACAGGGCCCCTTGATGGGCGTAAACACTCGAATGAGTACTGAATATGAATTAAGAATAAACTGAAGAAGGACAAAACGAATGAGGAATAGTAGAAATGAGGTTAGCGATAAACGTAACGTCATAATTGGTGAAATTACAAATTAGGGCAAGTTAAGGAAATTTGTTCCTTTGGAAGCAAAATAAAAATGTCATACGAAGAAAGGATGGCATAAAAAGCAGATTCGTACATGGGAAGAGGACATTCCATGCCAAGAAAAATCAGATAGTGTCAAACATAGGTGTTAACTTGAAAAATAAATTTGTGAGAACGTACGTTTATAACGCAGCATTGTATGATAGCGAATGATGCACGTGTGAACAAAGGGAAAGACGACAATCAAGGCGTTTGAGATGTGATGGTACAGAAGGATTTTGAAAATTAGGTGAACGAGGAAGATAAGGAATGAGGAGCTTCTCCACAGAATCGGTGAAGAAAGGAATATATGGAAAACATTGATAAGAACCAAAAGAAATGAGTGTTTTAACATGAAAGTTCCTGGCAGATTAAAACTGTGTGCCGGACCGAAACTCGAACTCGGGACCTTTGCCTTTCGCGGGCAAATGCAAGTGGTAGAGCACTTGCCCGCGAAAGGCAAAGGTCCCGAGTTCGAGTCTCGGTCCGGCACACAGTTTTAATCTGCCAGGAAGTTTCATATCAGCGCACACTCCGCTGCAGAGTGAAAATCTCATTCTAGTGTTTTAATATGTCTAAAGCAAGGAAAAGAAGACTACAATATCAGAAAACATGACAATCTGCAGAAGGAATGGCGGGTATACACTATCAAGCCTCAGTGTGACCACGTGTCAAAAGCCTGAATAACCGCCTTTTGCAGCACGGTCCGTTGTGAGACTTGCAGGTGAACCCACTCAGTGAGGTTCTGGAGGGTACCAACAGATATGTGCAGCCATTCCGACTCCACTGCCATGGCCAACTGCGTTAAGTCTCTCAGTTCAAGATCCATGGCGCGTACAGCCCGATCTAAGTGGTTCCACAAAATCTCGATTGAGTTTAAATCCGGTGAGTTTGTTGGCCACGGGATCACGATAAACTCATTCTGGAGCTCTTCGAACCACACACGCACTCTGCGAGCTGTGTGAGACGTTGCTTCGTCCTACTGCTAGTTGTCAGCAATACAAGGTTAGACAAACTACAATAGGGGAGGACATAGTCTCCAAAGATAAATGCGTACTGTGTTGATACATTGTTCCTTCCAGAATGACGAGGTCACTCAGAGAATGCCACAAAAAATTCTCCAGACCATACCGCTCCCGCCAGGGTTGCACGATGTTTGCTTTCAGATGTTTCGCGCCGTACACGCCAGCAGCCATCTGTTCAATGGTTCAAATGGCTCTGAGCACTACGGGACTCAACGGCTGAGGTCATAAGTCCCCTAGAACTTAGAACTACTTAAACCTAACTAACCTAAGGACAACACACACATCCATGCACGAGGCAGGATTCAAACCTGCGACCGTAGCGGTCGCGCGGTTCCAGACTGCAGCCATGTGTCTTATGGAGCATAAAAAGTGATTCATCTGGAAAAGCTACCTGCCTCCACGCGGCAGACCTCCAGTCTGTGGTACTGGCGTACAAATTCCAGCCTTCGTCATCTAAGAAAAGCACTCAGCATGCGTGCATGAACCAGGCAACTGTTGCGGAGGCTCACACACAGCAACGTTCGGTGAACGGTCGTTCAGGAGACACTGTTGGTAGGCGTGTGGTTCATCTGGGCAGTCAGTTGCTCAACAGTTGGACGTCTATTCGCCTGTACATACCTCCGCAGCCGTCGTTCGCCGCTGTCATCTGTGGCCCCTGGTTTTGAGTAGCGCAGTTTTTCTATGCACAGTATTCTTTAACCACAGTGGCATGCGAACAGTTTACAAACTTACCAGTTTCTGAAATACTTCCAGCCTCGGCCTGAAAGCCAGTGCATGCGGTTTTAGAAGTCAGATAAATCGATCAGTTTCTCCATTACGACAACATGTGCACTGTTTTTCGTGTCCCCCTGATGCTGATGCGCTTTATATAACCTCCATTGCTAGTGCAGCGGACCGTGAATGGCTAATGCACGTTAACGTAGAATATACAGGGTTATTACAAATGACTGAAGCGATTTCACAGCTGTACAATAACTTTATTATTTGAGATATTTTCACAATGCTTTGCACACACATACAAAAACTCAAAAAGTTTTTTTAGGCATTCACAAATGTTCGATATGTGCCCCTTTAGTGATTCGGCAGACATCAAGCCGATAATCAAGTTCCTCCCACACTCGGCGCAGCATGTCCCCACCAATGAGTTCATCGTTGATGCGAGCTCGCAGTTGTGGCACGTTTCTTGGTAGAGGAGGTTTAAACACTGAATCTTTCACATAACCCCACAGAAAGAAATCGCATGGGGTTAAGTTGGGAGAGCGTGGAGGCCATGACATGAATTGCTGATCATGATCTCCACCACGACCGATCCATCGGTTTTCCACTCTCCTGTTTAAGAAATGCCGAACATCATGATGGAAGTGCGGTGGAGCACCATCCTGTTGAAAGATGAAGTCGGCGCTGTCGGTCTCCAGTTGTGGCATGAGCCAATTTTCCAGCATGTCCAGATACACGTGTCCTGTAACGTTTTTTTCGCAGAAGAAAAAGGGGCCGTAAGCTTTAAACCGTGAGATTGCACAAAACACGTTAACTTTTGGTGAAATGCGAATTTGCTGCACGAATGCGTGAGGATTCTCTACCGCCCAGATTCGCACATTGTGTCTGTTCACTTCACCATTAAGAAAAAATGTTGCTTCATCACTGAAAACAAGTTTCGCATTGAACGCATCCTCTTCCATGAGCTGTTGCAACCGCGCCGAAAATTCAAAGCGTTTGAATTTGTCGTCGGGTGTCAGGGCTTGTAGCAATTGTAAACGGTAAAGCTTCTGCTTTAGCCTTTTCCGTAAGATTTTCCAAACCGTCGGCTGTGGTACGTTTAGCACCCTGCTTGCTTTATTCATCGACTTCCGTGGGCTACGCGTGAAACTTGCCCGCACGCGTTCAACCGTTTCTTCAGTCACTGCAGGCCGACCCGTTGATTTCCCCTTACAGAGGCATCCAGAAGCTTTAAGCTGCATATACCATCGCCGAATGGAGTTAGCAGTTGGTGGATCTTTGTTGAACTTCGTTCTGAAGTGTCGTTGCACTGTTATGACGACTGATGTGAGTGCATCTCAAGCACGACATACGCTTTCTCGGCTCCAGTCGCCATTATGTCTCACTGCGCTCTCCAGCGCTCTTACGGTAGAAACCTGAAGTGCGGCTTCAGCCGAAGAAAAAACTTTATGAGTTTTTCTACGTATCTGTAGTGTGTCGTGACCATATGTCAATGAATGGAGCTACAGTGAATTTATGAAATCGCTTCAATCATTTGTAATAGCCCTGTAGGTGGTGGTCACATTAACATGACTGAATCGTGTACAACAAACTGTATAGATAATCGACAGCGTTATATCACGGTATCCCAGCACGCTGCTAGATGTGCCAAAAATAATGACAGTATGAGGTAACGGACGAGTTGTGGCTCCCTGGAAATATTCTAAATTCGGAGTTGATGGAGCCGCGCTGGGGTCTCTCGGCGGGCCAGCCTCGGGTCGTCGGCGGCCACGTGGTGCCGAACGTTAGCCGGTGTCGATCGGCCGCGTGTCTGGGAATTCCATGGTGATGCTGTGTCAATGAAGGAGACATGCACGGAGTGCCAAAGATGAGGGAGTTTGTGATACCTTAATGGCAGACATTTCACAGTTCATGTAGAAATTAATAGTAGTCAGAGGAATCATGATACCTCACAAATAAACATTTCCATTACTATTATTTGCACGACGATTCTGATGGTGTAATCAGATTTTCAATATCTTCATTAGTTTAAAGTTTAGTATCTGACGATAAATTGTACAAGTAACACACAGCAACGAATTTCCAAAATCTAAACGGTTCATCCGATTTTGTCGATCGACGTGTCTCCAGAATGCTATTAGTGTAAACCTAAACTGGTATAAATTACAGGCATGTAACTTGAATAGTACGTGAGTTATTGGAGGTCAAAGTGGCCGATTACTATCGATCGCTTCAGGTCATAACTGCTCCACAGTGACATGAAAAAACGGTAGCAGCACGCTTATAAATATATTTATTCATCTATGTCTTTGTTTATATCCGATATGGACTATTCATGAAGAAATTGGTCAATTAGTTACTGTGTTTTAGAAAGCACAGAGACATTAGGCTACTGACTTACTTCTGTTCTATTCTTTTGAT
Source organism: Schistocerca piceifrons (assembly GCF_021461385.2). Taxonomy (NCBI): domain Eukaryota; kingdom Metazoa; phylum Arthropoda; class Insecta; order Orthoptera; family Acrididae; genus Schistocerca; species Schistocerca piceifrons. The sequence goes on along the minus strand of NC_060138.1, from coordinate 151,878,719 downwards.
ATAAGTTTATTTAATTGTTTATGTATTTAATAATGTGTGTTAGAGCGTGTTTATAGTCCAGCCATAAGAATATTTATTTAGTTTCAAGTTATTTAAATGTAAATCGAGTATTTTGAATGTGTTTTCAATATGTTTGTGAGTGTGCGTTAGCTTGGAGACATGACGGAAACGCTATCTCCAATCACAGCGCACATTACTAAGGGAGTGAATGGATGGGAAGTTCGGGACAGTGCAGCTCGAGGGACACTCACACAGGACAGGAGTGCTCAACGTGACGGCCCGACGGATGCACGATCATGGCAGAGACATGTGGAGCGGTTTGCGCTTGGTCGCGGCAGATAGAAATACTTCGGAGTACCGACTTGTGCAGCTGTGAGATTTCCGTGGCTTCTACAGTGAAGACGTAGTATGCGTTTAGAAGTGAATATCTTGCGAGCCATGTTGTTGTTCATAACTAATTATGTACAGTAGGAATCTATTGTTTCCCTGTTATTCAACTTATATTTTATTTAATTGCTGGACCACCGACACCAGTAAGTGTTCTGCAGAAATATACCACATTATCAAAAGTACTTCTACTATCGTACTCATCATTTAAAGTCGTTAAAAACAGTACCTGAAGATTTTATTTAATTGTAATCTTTTATTTATAAATTTCTACGTTACATTCGCAATTGCCGAGTGATAGGAACCTTCGACGATTCGATTCATGTGTATATTCATATTGTATACTGTAGACTCAGCAGTATTTGGCTTGTAATGCGGCAACTACGTATCCCAGCCCCTAGACAACGAAACTAGCCAAAACTCTTAATATTTCAACTCTGTGTCTGTTGGCGCATAGTTGAGGGCCACCATACGATTTCATTTTATTATTTAAAAGCCCGCAACAGAGACCATTAATCACACGAGTATCGTGTGGTAATTCGTTTTCTGCATCTGACGAGGAACGACTGCAACAATCCATGCTGAGTTGTGGAAGTGTGCCGCAACAATGCACCACAGTACGACAGCAATTAGTCGGCGCAAACGCTTCCGGTGTGGTCGAACAAGTCTAAATGGCGGAGAAGGAATTGGCAGACCATTTCTCCGTGCGGAAACGAGAATCGCAAGAGAAATGGAGGCCGTGACGCTCGAGGACCGGCGAATCACAATCGAGGCGATAGTCGAAAAAGTGAAACTCAGCCATGGCCCAGTTTTCAACATCTTGCACAACATTTTGAATGTTGTGTTCTGCCCACTCGTCTAATATAGGGTGCTTAGGAAGCCTGCTTTCTCGGATGGCTAAACAACAGTTCAACGAAATGGTATTAATAGATTTTTATTACAGTAAGATAAACGACAACACTTAACTTTGCGTATTCACAAAGCAAGCAAAGTCCGCCCCCGGTAGCTGAGTGGTCAGCACGACAGAATGTCAGTACTAAGGGTCCGGGTTCGATTCCCTGCTGGGTCGGAGTTTTTCTCCGCTCAGGGACGGGGTGTTGTGTTGTCCTAATCATCATCATCATTTCATCCCCATCGACGAGCAAGTCGCCGAAGTGGCATCCAATCGAAAGACTTGCACCCGCGAACGGTCTACCCGACGGGAGGCTCTAGTGACACGACAAATGAATGAATATCGCAAGCAAAGAGGTACATGCAAATAGTCTGTGTCCTTCGGTATATGCTTGTATAATTCCAATGGAAGCAAAACAGTACAGTTAATAATTCACTGCTGTAGCGTTCGGAGAACGGCTCGTTTTCAACTCCCACCGCGGCCTCGCGTGGATCTGCACGGAGATAACTTGTCCTCCGATGTGTGATGGAGTTTGCAGCAGTTATTGCCGATGTAATGCGTCTTCACATGTAGGTCGTCTTCTTGGGGGTCTCCTCAGCACAGTTCTGCAGCGAGCAGGTGTGGCCAGTGGGTGGTGACGCTGCGTGGCAGTTTGCGGCCCAGCGTCCGGATTTGGGCGGTATGCAATCGGCCAGCACGTTCGTAAAATCGCACCGCGGCCAAGCGGAGCAGCGCTTATATTCTCTTCGAGTAGAGGCCGCTCCTGTCTCGGTGTCGTCCTAGAGAGGGGAGCATCAGCGTCTTATTGGCTGACGTCGTCTCACCGCCCTCTCTGCTGTAACGTTCCTGGCCGACGCGACGGCGTTTGACATTACGCCCGAATATTGAACATGATAACGGTCGCGGCCCGTCAGATTCCGTGACTGTTCACAGCCATTTGAAAACGCCCGCCGAGCCGAGACACCACCGAAAATGTTGCAGTTGTGTCAGGCCAATCCAGATTACTTCTTTAGCTGCTGTCACCGTGGACGAGTGCTGTGTATATCAGTTTGACCCGGAAGCACAGGAGTAAGCAAGCAATGTTATACAGGGATTCACTATCCTCGAAAAACACAAATATACAACCATCATCGGCCAAAGAGATGTTGAGTGTTTTTGAAACTGCCATGGTGTGCAGCTAACACGTGATTCTTGTAAGGGGCGAACCGTTATAGTATATGGGACAGTCAAACACCCACCACATCGGAGCCTGCGAATGGTTCCATTCAGAAGTAATCATCACACGCTCTAGACATGTATCCCACTCGAAGACGACACGATCAAAATAGTTCAAATGGCTCTAAGCACTATGGGACACAAGATCTGAGGTCATCAGTCCCCTAGACTTAGAACTACTTTAACCTATTGTATTGTATTGTGTGTTACCAGGGACCTAGAAACGACGGAGAGGCTCTGTCCGCGCCGCAGCCGCAGTGGTCCACAACCCCACGACGTCTACCGCAGTCCACTTCACCCCTCCGCCGCCCCACACCAAACCCAGGGTTATTGTGCGGTTCGGCCCCCGGTGGACACCCCCACCCCCCACCCCCCAGCGAACGTCTCACACCAGACGAGTGTAACCCCTATGTTTGCGTGGTAGAGTAATGATGGTGTACGTGGACGTGGAGAACTTGTTTGCGCAGCAATCGCCGACATAGTGTAACTGAGGCGGAATAAGGAGAACCAGCCCGCATTCGCCGAGGCAGATGGCAAAGCGCCTAAAAACCACCCACAGACTGGCCGGTTCACCGGACCTCGACACAAATCCTCCGGGCGGATTCGTGCCGGGGACAAGGCGCTCCCTCCCGCCCGTAAAGCCGTGCGTTAGACCGCACGGCCAACCGGGCGGACACTTAAACCTAACTTAACCTAAGGACATCACACACACCCATGCCCGAGGCAGAATTCGAACCTGCGACCGTCGCAGCAGCGCGGTTCTGGACGACACGATCAATTCCTGTCTCGTAGAACGCGGTCAACCACTGACGGGTCCACAACCGGACCCACTCTCTCAGTTCCTCGTCCGATTGAAACCGACGTCCATGCGTGTCTTTCTTCAGGTGCCTAAAGGTGTGAAAATCACACAGTAGGTGGTGTTGTTCGGAGGATGTTGCAGTGTTTCCCAACCAAATCGCTGGACCGAAGCTTTCGTCCGATTCCGACAGTCTGAGGGCAAACGACAAAGAAATCCAAAGCTGTTAATACAAGTTCCGGTAAGTTCACGATGAACTTCTTCTTCGATTTCAGGGGCCCTCATTGAGTTTCTCGAGCGTGGAACCATATCAGTGCACAGCGCTAAGAAGACACTTTACAGAAAATGTGACGCGCCATCAGCTCCAAACGCCCAGAAATGCTGTGAGACGGAACCACACTATTGCACGATAACGCTTGCCCCTACATTGCCGATCGACATACGTGGACGTCGGTTTGAATCGGACGAGGAAATACAAGAGTGGGTGGTGTTGCTGTGGATCCGACAGCGGCCGACCGCGTTCTGCGAAACAGGAATTGACCATCTCATTTCCTAATGGGATATGTGTCTTAACACGTATGGTGATTACTTTTGAGTCGAACCATTCCAAGGTCATAGTATGGCGCGTTTTCGGTTTTTATTTGACTGGCCCTCGTAATATGCTAACGAAATGCCCATACGAGTTGTGGGAAGTTGTCAATACCAAACATGGCAGGAACGGAGTGTTTCAGATCCATGACAACGAACCAGCTTATTATGTAGAGGGCATCGCCAGATACGTTACTTCTTTCGGCTGTGAAATCCTACTTCCCTCCCTGTTGTCTTCTTATGGCACACAGTTTCCTTGGATGCAGAAAACCCTTCCTTGCCAGGCTTCTCCACAATAGCGACGATGTGATTTTGGAGGTGGAACGTTCCTTGAACAGCCAAAATGCAAACTTCTACAACCAAGGTCTCTGGGCAAAATTGTGTCGCATTCAAGAGTGAATATGTGGAGAAGGATTAACACCGTCACCAAGTCTCGTGTTCGCAGCTCGAGTTTTTCAGTGTTGTAATTAAAATTTCACGACTGCCCTTCCTTATCGCGCGGAGGAGAGCGTGCCGGACGTATTGGGTAATCCGCAGCGTTCACCGTGAGCGCCCTCGGGTGAGACGCGTGCACCGCCCTCTCGGCTGCTGACCGGCGGCTGTGGGTGGTGTGACGTCACACTCCCTGGGGCGGCCGGCCGTGAACTTTGCTCTTGCGCCGCAGGGTGCACTCCGCTTCCCGTTGACCATCGGTCCCTCGGGTAGAGGCCATACATAACCCCTCCCTGGCAGCTGCCTCGTATTTTGTGTCGCCTTCGAGCCAGCCGGCCCTTCTGATTAAACGAAGCCACGTCACTGTCACAGTCTTCTTCTTGTACGAGGCCGGGCCCCTTTCACGTATCTGATGCACCTCAGGGTGCAATATTGGTTCCACTACCATTCTTGTCGTAAAGGATGAGCCAGGTAATATTTTTCGCTTCAGATATCACTTCACACATCAAACACGTAAGTAATCTGTCTTCACCTGTGATTCTTCAATTTCTACAGGCGTATTTTACGACGAAATTAATCTCGGGTGAACAGCTTGGTATGAGTGCGCATAGGACGCAATATTTCGGCAATGAACCACGTTGCCATCATCAGGTGCGCTGATGAACTGACCGGTGGTGGGCCGGCGCCATGTATATATAGGACAATCCCCCCCCCCCCCCCCCCCCCCGCTCCTCCCTCAGGCGCTTCAGGTGCAGGTTTTCACATATTTCAACGTCATAAGAGGCTTTAAAATTAACAGAGTACGTGTTTTCTTAAGCTACATCTAGCTTTCCCTGACTTCCATGTTGCATTCACGAATGACGGGTGGGAATAAGGACTGTCGATAAACCACCATATGAGCTGTAATATAGCTGATTTTCTCGTCGTGGTCATTTCGCGAGACGTATTTTGGAAGAAGTTTATATGTTGACGAAATTTTATCGGTAAACCTCTCCGTGAGGCACAGCGTCTCACTTCGTTTAACGTATCAGTAATGTTGTGCCATCTGACGATTCCGGATCAAAATGCGCCGCTCTCCTCTACAGGGTGAAAAGTATTTAAACCGACAAACTCTGGGAGGTTGTAGGGGACATCAAAACAAATATTTTTCCCTAATGTCATTTTTTCCTATGAGGAGTATTTAAACCGGTGGAAGCCGTATTACGCTCTTCAGTTGTTAGAGGGCGTATTACGCTCTTCAGGTGCAGTCAACTGCTGTCCACCAGTGTAGTAGTGCATTGTCTCTCTTTACTAATGGAGCGATACACCTGGAGTGAGTACACTGACATGCTTGGTGCGTACTACGTAGCGCACCACAACGGGCGAGCTGCACAGCGGGTTTATCAACAACAACATCCTAATCACCGTATCCTGCATCATGCGACCTTTGCTGCTGTGTACCAACGTCTGCGTGAGACCTGGTGCAATTGCACGTAACATGGGGACGAATCAGACGAATGTAAGAACACCCCTTCGAGAGCAATTGTTACGTCCATTTCACTTACAGCATGTCCACAACCTGGAACCAGTTGATGATCAACCCAGAGCACAGTTTTCGCAGTGGTACCTGGGACACTGTGAAATGCATCCTACATATCCATCCTCTGTGTTGTTTACCGATGAAGCAACTTTCGGGCGTGATGGGGTTTTCAACATGCACAATTCGCACATGCCACAGTTACCAGCTAGCGCTCATCAAGTACGGTTCTTCGTTAATGTGTTGGTCGGTGTTGGTGGGGACCGCTTAACTGGCCCGTATCTGCTACCTAGGCCATTAAATGGCGGCACTATTGCAATTTTCTCGCCAGAGCATTGCCAGAATTGCTGGAAAACGTCCCGCTCCCTACAAGACAACGTATGTGGTTCCAACATGACGGGGCACCGGCACATTTCAGTCGTCGTGAGAGTCGATTCCTGAACCGACGGCTCGCAGAAACGTGGATTGGCGGATGTGGTCCTGTACCATGGCCTGCTCGATCCCCAAATATGTCCCCTCTGGACTTTTTTGTTGGTTTCATTAATTTGTCGCCAGAGAAATCTTACTCTACCGGTTTAAATACTCCTCATAGGAAAAAATGACGTTAGGGAAAAATATTTGTTTTGATGTCCCCTACAACCTCCCAGAGTTTGTCGGTTTAAATACTTTTCACCCTGCATGTATCGTATCAATACAACTTGGTAAGGGTCCAAGAGAGAAGAACAGTACTCAACTACCGATCTTAAAAGTGCTTTGTAAGCCACTTCTTCCGTGGATTAGATACATTTCCTTAAGCTTTTTCAAATGACTGTCAGCCTGGCACCTTTTTCCATCGTTTTACACTGTCCAGTTGCAACAATGTGTTCAAATGTTCAAATGTGTGTGGGTTCCTTAGGGACCAAACTGCTTAGGTCATCGGTCACTAGACTTACACGCTACTTAACTTACGCTAAGAATAACACACACACCCATGCCCGAGGGAGGACTCGAACCTCCGGCGGGAGGGGCCGCGCAGTCCGTGACATGACGCCCCAAACCGCGCGGCCACTCCGCGCGGCGCAACAGTGTGACCACCACCGCCTATGTTCGACACCAACGTGCAGTAACCACTCACAGGCGACAGGTGGCAGAATTATCAGTGGAGGGTATACAGATCGTGTCGGGGGGACGCGGGAAACAGTGCAATCGTTGCCCTAAATGCGGAAACGGAGCAGTTTATCTGACGCCCAAAAGGGCATAATCATTGGCTTTCGGGCCAAGGGTAAAGCATTTCCAAAACGTCTAAGTTTCTTAAATGTTCACGTTCTAACAATACCACCACTTGCAATGTAGGTTAGAAATCATATTAATAATGTTGCTCATGCAGCATATGTTCGCTTTATCGGGCAACAACAAAGTTACTGACTGTGGATCGTATCGTCAGAATGGAAATAATGAAGTCACTGTAAAAGAGTCATTAATTTTGGCACTTGTCTTGAATGGATTCCCACGTAGATTTCATCGAAGTTGTTGTGGCTCATCTTGTTGATTCTATGGTGATTCCACTTTGACTGCTGGAAGGTCCAGATCTGTATTTTAGCACTATTTGAAGACCTAAAAAATGCGTTTTTCAGGAAATTCTCAATTATCAAATAATCCCAGATCAGAACAATGGTATGGTAGATCAACATTTTTATTAAACTTCTTGTAAAGTCACATATACTTCTTCTTAACTGTAACATCACCAAGAAAACAGTTTTGTATCAATATTCATATATTTAATTTCCACTTTAACCAAACACAAGACTTGACTGTTCTTTTACAAAGCGAAATAACTTCTGCAAAGTGAAACAAAGACTGCTCTATGCGTATTCGCGCCAAAACGGTTACAAGTAAGTCAAAGATTACGACAGTCTCACAGAAATGAATACACAAAAGAACCATATCACTGTAATAAATCGACATATCGGAGTACCTATACATTAATAAAACCAAATGTGAATATTGTCCGTTCTCGCTTCCCACGTCCGGGTTCCCGGGTTCGATTCCCGGCGGGGTCAGGGATTTTCTCTGCCTCGTGATGGCTGGGTGTTGTGTGCTGTCCTTAGGTTAGTTAGGTTTAAGTAGTTCAAAGTTCTAGGGGACTGATGACCATAGATGTTAAGTCCCATAGTGCTCAGAGCCATTTGAACCATTTGTGAATATTGTCACAAAAATATGTCTGTTACATCGCAGAAAAGTAGTACGACATTACTGGTATCGAGAATTGGGGTTGGAGTGCCGTAATGGTCACGTAAATAAAGAACCATTACAACGTGCTGCCATGGTTAAAGTGTACAGTGCATGATAAAATGGCGCTATCAAAAACTGATGCTGAGGCAGCTGCGGTGTGGGTCATAGATGACGGGGCTAAATGATAGCTGTGTAGATGGACATGGACGAGTAGATGTGCAAATGTTGTTAACAGTGTCTCATCGACGGCAAATAAGTGACACTGCGAAGTGGCTAGCAGACTGGACTCGCATTCGGGAGGACTACAGTTCAAACTCGCGTCCGGCTATCGTGATTTACGTTTACTTTGATTTCCTTAAGGCTCCTCAAACAAATGCTGAGACGGTTTATTTGAAAGAGCACGGCTACTTTCCTTCCCCATCCATACATAATCAGAGCTTGTGCTCCGTCTCTAATGACATCGTTGTCGACAGGACGTTAAACACTAATCTCCTCTTCCTCCTCCTGCTCAATGACAGTTCAGCGAACGTCGCTGTGTTTGGGACTCGCAGCAAGCGCCTGGTTCATGCACCCACGCTGATCATCGACGAAGAAGGCTGGAATTTAGATGTCAGTATCCCAACTGGATGTCCACTGAGTTGGGGCAGGTGGCCTATTCTGATGATTCGTACTTTATGCTCCATCATAATGATGCCCGTTGGCGTGTACGGCGTGAAACGCCCGAGAGAAACATTCAGCAACAACGGTCGAAAGGATCCAGGCGGCTGTAGTGAGCGTTGTCGCCCGGGGGAATCTTTTCGTGGCATATACCAGGGGATCGCGTCTTTCTGGGAGGCTCAATGCATCAACACAAGTATGATTCTATTCTTGGGACCATGTCCACATCTGCAGGCAGTTCTTTTATCCTCGGCACTGCAGCATCTACCAACAGAACAATGCAACGCGGCACACTGCTTGTTTGTAAGTGTGTGGTCCGAAGATTGCCAGGATGAGTTTATCGTTCTCCCTTGGCCAGCAAACTTCCGGGATTTAAACCCAATTGAGAATATGTGGGAGCACATCACGCCATGGATCCGCTGCGGAGAAACCTGAGGCAGCCGGCTACAAAACTGGCCGGCATGGCTCAGACTTTTGACAGGTATTTTACGGTAGTTACTGCTCCCAGTGACCTGTCGTCAATGCCGTGATCGACCAATAATGGACCCCTCCGTTTACTCTTTGCCCTCCCTGAACCAATAGTAGTCGTTCTGCAACTCGTCCTGCATTTCTCTACAGTCTTTTGACCTAGAGATAACAGCGCCGTCCACGAATCGTCTCACGCAGTCTGAACTTCCAACGTTCTCCGCTAGATCACTCAGTCACACACACACACGCACACGCACGTGAGCGAGTGCGCGAACGCCCTCGCTAGCACACATTCACACACACGCGAGGGCACACACGCACACATACACACACAGTTATCAGAAGCTGCCTTAGTAAACTCCCTTGTGGTAGTTCTGAAATTACCTCTACATTGTAGATTTTGTTCAGCTAAGAAGGGCCGGCCGGTGTGGCCGAGCGGTTCTAGACGCTTCGGTCTGGAACCGCGCGACCGCTACGTCGCAGGTTCAAATCCTGCCTCGGGCATGGATATGTGTGATGTCCTTAGGTTAGTTAGGTTTAAATAGTTATAAGTTCTAGTGGACTGATGACCTCAGATGTTAAGTCTCATAGTGCTCTGGGCCATTTTTTCGGCAAAGAAGGGGGACTATATCAAATACCTCCAGGAAGTCAAGGAACACGGCGTCAGCGTGGGCGCCTCAGTATATGTCTCCCTGGATTTCATCGACAAACTGAGCGGCCGGTATTTAACAAAATAAATGTTAATTTTTAAAGAGGAATTTTTCGTTGTCCAAAAGCAGCATAATACGTCAGCAGTAAACACGCCCCATAATTCTACAACAGATTGGCGCCACCGACATGGGCCTATAATTACTCTCATTTATCCAACCACTGTCCATGAAAATGGAATGACTTGTGCTTTTTTCCGATCGCATTTCTGGGCTATTTCATAAACGTAACCGAAAATTCCGGAGTGAAAATGCGTTTCATGAGACCTAGTTCCCGTTGTGTAGCACACCATCCAGAACTTTATTCCTCTTTCAAAGGAAATACGTGGCGCTTCGATAGCAGCTGCATTATAAGTTATATGTTGCTCTCGAGTGGATCGGATGGAGTGCTGGCAAAGCATTTTTTGAAGAGTTTTAAAACTCAGTTACCGTAACTCTCTATATAAAAATTTTCTTACTGAAGACTGTATTGGAAGTATTTCAAAGTACATTTAAAATTACTGTGGTGTGACTCCTGATATAGAGAAGGAATATTTATCAAGGCATAGAATATACAGAACACCTTTTGACCGATATCAGCCTCTGTTGCATAGTTGTAGCAGTTGTGAGAACTGCTCCTCTTCTACAATCTGCTACAATTCTTATTTTTGATTTACTTTCGATACATTTCGTGGAAATAGAACTTTTCTCAGAATTCGCGTAGACAGTATTGATTGGAATCTGCCTGGCAACCATTCTGTGTCCTGTTCTGCTACCTCTTACCTCACCGACGCACCTACCCGTTGAAAACGGTATAAAATTCCCAGAGGGGCTTCATTAAACAAGTTCTAAGAAAAGCACAGGGACCACAAATTTAAATACGTTTTACTCCGTATTTTCTTTTCAAGGGATGATGCTGCAGGGTGAAAATCTCATTCTGGAAACATTCCCCAGACTGTGGCTAATCCATGTCTCCGCAGTATCCTTTCTTCCAGGAGTGCTAGTTCTGCAAGGTTCGCACAAGAGCTTCTGTAAAGTCTGAAAGGTAGGAGACGAGGCACTGGCAGAACTGAAGCTGTGAGGGCGGGGCGTGAGTCGTGCTTGGGCAGTTCAGTCGGTAGAGCACTTGCCCGAGAGAGGCAAAGGTGTCGAGTTCGAGTCTCGGTCCGGCAAACAGTTTTAATCTGCCAATAAGTTGAAGATCAGCGCACACTCTGCTGCAGAGTGAAAATCTCATTCTGATAACAGGTATGGTGTTTACCAAATGACATGCCAGGACTGTAGACCAATTTACATAGGACGCATAAGTATGAACTTTAATACCGGATACACAGAGCATAAAAGAGCATTGAAAAGTACAGCTGTCAATCTGCATTTACTGAACACCTTATGGGCATGAAAAGCAGTCCAACCAACATGAACACTGACTAGAAAATTCGCAGTAATAGTGCCCCACAACATATAATCATTTAAGATAACCATCAAATAGAAAAAGCCGTAACTGAAGGAAAAGTGCCTGTAGATGACCAAGATTTGGTACGAGAACGTTCATTTGATACGCAGATTAATTAAATAATTAATACGCAGAAATTAATTAATACACAGTTTTCTGCAATGGAATACTGCTCTCCGCCCTCAAAGAATTATCAGATCACACCATCCCATAAACACCGCAAACGCCCCATTTTCCAAAAACACACACACACACACACACACACACACACACATATATATATATATATATATATATATATATATATATATATATATATATATATACATAATCTTCAGCATAGTATTAGTTAATGGTAGACATAACTGTAACATGCCATGTCGTAAAATTTCGAAGTAAATAACCGTTCTATATGGTTGCAGATGACAAATTGTGAAACAAAACAACTGCATTAAATAACATAAAAATCCAGGAAATCCAGGAACACTTTACCTGTATTTCAAATATGTAAATACTACCTCGAAAACTCAAACTTATGTGTATACAAGTAGTAAAGAGCATTTTTTCCTGTGTTATAGGAAGAGATTAAGAAACCGACTGAGGATGGTGAAACTTCAGGGAAACATGCCTGGGAAATGAAAAGAAAAAGAAAAATTGTGTTATGCTCAAAGCGGACCATCTCCAAAAATAAATCTATTTGTAAGCAAACATGCACAGACGAGCTTCAGAATCGTTCAGATGGCTCTGAGCACTATGGGACATAGCATCTGAAGTCATCAGTCCCCTAGAACTTAGAACTACTTAAATCTAACTAACCTACAGACATCACACACATCCATGCCCGAGGCAGGATTCGACCCTGCGACCGTAGCGATCGCGCGGTTCTGGACTGCAGCGCCTAGAACAGCTCGGCCACAGCGGCTGGCTAGACGAGCTTCAGTGAGGCCGAGCGTTTCTAGGCGCTTCAGTCTGTAACCGCGCGACCGCTACGGTCGCAGGTTCGAATCCTACCTCGGGTATGGATGTATGTGATGTCCTTAGGTTAGTTAGGTTTAAGTTGTTCTAAGTCCTAGGGGACTGATGACCTCAGATGTTAAGACCCATTGTGCTAAGAGCCATTTGAACCATTTTTAGACGAGCTTCAATCTCAAGATGAATGTATTCATTTGTTGCCTCATTTTGGAACAAAAGTTCATGCAATCTTGAAACTAATGCTTAACTTGTGACCCAAACTTACATAATATAGGTGGCTGTAAGAGGGACGCTCGATAAGCAAATCTGTAACGGATCGCACAGCTCTTCTCTGAATCATCTTTATACTGTACTTCAAATGAAAGTGGTCAACTAAACGCCGTCCGAACGGGCCTTGGAAGACCCAATGGTACCGACCGGCCGCTGTGTCATCCTCTCAGCCCAGGACCGTCACTGGATGCGGATACGGTGGGCATGTGTTCAGCACACCGCTCTCCCGGTCGTTGTCATGTTCGTGACCGGAGCCTCCACTTCTTGGTCAAGTAGCTCCTCAGTTTGCCTCACAAGGGCTGAGTGCACCCCGCTTGCCAACAGCGCTCGGCAGGCCGGTCGGCACCCACCCAAGTGCCAGCCCAGCCCGACAGCGCTTAAATGCGGTGATCTGACTCGAACCGGTGTTAACATTAGGTCAAGGCCATTGGCTAAGAGTAAGAACAATGGTCCAAAATCCATGCGGGGAGCGCTTCGTCAACGATCTCCGTCGTGATTAAATTATGCTACGTTAGAATGTTCAAATGAATCGCTTTATGGCATCTGACTCAAGGGCGGATCCAGGGGGGAGGGGGGGGGAGGGAGGAATGGGGGCAATTACCCCCCTCCCCCCCCCCCCCCCCCGGTGCGTGACCGATCTTTTTTTTTACGACTGCTTTAGGGACTGATTACGTCGGCCTATCTAGTATGTTTTACTTGAAGTCGAAGATGTAAACAATGGCACGCAGTTTGATGTAACAATTCAAAATGAGACCTTGAAACCTCTTCCATCTAGCGAATAAACTACAGAAGAAACAACTATACTTACGAATAAAATGATAATACCTGCTGAGGCATGAGCGATCTGTGTCCCTTTTTTAGCACTTTCCCTGCAGTGCGTATGTAAGATTTTGTTTCTAGTGGCAAGTTGCAAAGAGATGGTGTTGATAATTAAGCGATGAACATCGAAGGAATACTTGAAAATATTCTCATTCGTTGCAAATAGTGAGAACCTTACGACAGTCCCTTTTATTCTGCAACTGCACGTTATCGATCTGGATGAACGCTTCTCCCCCATTTTGGCTTTCGTCTCACTTATGATGCGGAATGTGAACAAACATTAATTAGCCAAATGTAATAATGTACACGAAAATAACGTCTGTGGATTCATTCACAATCCATTCTCTCATACAGTAAGAATATAGAAGTTACGGTCAGCAGATTCAAACATATACAGAAATCTAGAAAAGACTGAGGAAGATGCGTTTTCCTCATCAATATAATTTATTCTGAGGTACTAAGCGTATGCTTCTATTGCAATCTGAAAAAGGCATGAACTTCACGACAGAATTAGAACTTACCCGAGTTGTGGCTTTGCTCTAAACTTTTTGCTTATCTCGGATGATGGGTTGGGCTGTTTGGGGAAGGAGACCAGGCAGCGAGGTCATCGGTCTCATCAGATTAGGGAAGGATGGGGAAGGAAGGCGGCCGTGCCCTTTCAAAGGAACCATCCCGGAATTTTTCCTGGAGTGATTTAGGGAAATCACGGAAAACCTAAATCAGGATGGCCGGACGCGGGACTGAACCGTCGTCCTCCCGAATGCGAGTGCAGTGTCTATTTCGGAAGTCAAATGTTGAAGAAACAAACTGTTGTTTGCAGATAGCCAAGGAAACTGCCGGAGTAAAAGGAGGAATCTACTTATTTAAGAACATCGATGAACGACAACCGCCTCCTTGGTCTTGCACTTATGCATATTCATTACCAGATTCCTGTAGACGTAGAAAAAGTAATTACAAGATTTTCAAAAAGTGAGCTTAGAAGGAGATTAGAATTTATATTTAAGAGCAGTATTGTGAATATACATATTTAATATTAATTTTCATTTTATTTATACTTTTGCATTTTTAATTTATTTCTTTTTTTTTTACAAGAAGAAAGGAACAAATTTCTTATTGTTAATATTTGCATTCATAAGGAAAAACAGCTTATTATGAGCATAAAATGACGTAATTAACAATATAAGATAATTTCCTGAACACAGTCAAATACCCTATTTTCGCAGTCGTATCGTCATTGCTGCGTATAAACACATGCGCGAATTCGATGGCAACATTCTGTCAAATGAAAGCAATTGGTGAACTAATTTCGAAGATTTAAGAATGGAAACAAATGAACATTAGCATTTTTATAGATTATTTTGCATTAGCAGACAAACACAGAGATTTTCAAGTGCGCTTGTCGTATTTGAAACATATATGAAGTGTTGGCAGAAGAGCCAACACCGTGTTGCTAGAGGAGGCCGAAATGCACGCGTTTAATTACACGCAGACTGGCGTGAGGTCTGGAACAGGTCAGAGAAATAAGACTAGCAAAACAGGAGGTACTGGTAGAATACTTAACTTTAATCCACAATCGTAGAACATCTCTCTTGACGGTACATGTTATAACCACAATATAGAATAATATCAAATGCTATGGCGCCTTGCTAGGTCGTAGCAAATGACGTAGCAGAAGGCTATGCTAACTATCGTCTCGGCAAATGAGAACGTAGTTGTCAGTGATCCATCTCTGGCAAAGTCGGCTGTACAACTGGGGGAGTGCTAGTCAGTCTCTCTAGACCTGCCGTGTGGTGGCGCTCGGTCTGCAATCACTGACAGTGGCGACACGCGGGTCCGACGTATACTAACGGACCGCGGCCGATTTAAAGGCTACCACCTAGCAAGTGTGGTGTCAGGCGGTGACACCACAAAATATATATAGGGTTATTACAAATGATTGAAGCGATTTCACAGCTCTACAATAACTTTATTATTTGAGATATTTTCACAATGCTTTGCACACACATACAAAAACTCAAAAAGTTTTTTTAGGCATTCACAAATGTTCGATATGTGCCCATGTGCCCCTTTAGTGATTCGGCAGACATCAAGCCGATAATCATGTTCCTCCCACACTCGGCGCAGCATGTCCCCATCAATGAGTTCGAAAGCATCGTTGATGCGAGCTCGCAGTTCTGGCGCGTTTCTTGTAGAGGAGGTTTAAACACTGAATCCTTCACATAACCCCACAGAAAGAAATCGCATGGGGTTATGTCGGGAGAGCGTGGAGGCCATGACATGAATTGCTGATCATGATCTCCACCACGACCGATCCATCGGTTTTCCAATCTCCTGTTCAAGAAATGCCGAACATCATGATGGAAGTGCGGTGGAGCACCATCCTGTTGAAAGATGAAGTCAACGCTGTCGGTTTCCAGTTGTGGCATGAGCCAATTTTCCAGCGTGTCCAGATACACGTGTCCTGTAACGTTTTTTTCGCAGAAGAAAAAGGAGCCGGAAACTTTAAACCGTGAGATTGCATAAAACACCTTAACTTTTGGTGAATTGCGAATTTGCTGCACGAACGCGTGAGGATTCTCTACCGTCCAGATTCACACATTGTGTCTGTTCACTTCACCATTAAGAAAAAATGTTGCTTCATCACCGAAAACAAGTTTCTCACTGAACGCATCCTCTTCCATGAGCTGTTGCAACCGCGCCGAAAATTCAAAGCGTTTGACTTTGTCATCGGGTGTCAGGGCTTGTAGCAATTGTAAACGGTAAGGCTTCTGCTTTAGCCTTTTCCATAAGATTTTCCAAACCGTCGGCTGTGGTACGTTTAGTTCCCTGCTTGCTTTATTCGTCGACTTCCGCGGGCTACGCGTGAAACTTGTCCTCACGCGTTCAACCGTTTCTTCAGTCACTGCAGGCCAACCCGTTCATTTCCCCTTACAGAGGCATCCAGAAGCTTTAAACTGCGCATACCATCGCCGAATGGAGTTAGCAGTTGGTGGATCTTTGTTGAACTTCGTCCTGAAGTGTCGTTGCACTGTTATGACTGACTGATGTGAGTGCATTTCAAGCACGAAATACGCTTTCTCGGCTCCTGTCGCCATTATGTCTCACTGCGCTCTCGAGCGTTCTGGGGGCAGAAACCTGAAGTGCGTGTAATAGCCCTGTGTGTATATATATACATATACATACATACATATATATATATATATATATATATATATATATATATGTGTGTGTGTGTGTGTGTGTGTGTGTGTGTGTGTGTGTGCGCGCGCGCGTGTGTGTGCGTGTGAGCGCGCGCGCTTGTATAGAGTATTAATGGTTTTATTTGGAATTAAACTTGCCAAAAAATTTGCCCCCCCCCCCCGCGACCGAGATCCAGGATCCGCCCCTGATCTTACTCCAGCCCCTTTTATCTCATTAGATTTATGCGGTCATTCCCCCTGCATTCGCCCAAGACGAATTGTCATAGTCATTTGCCAGTTGTGATTAACTTCGATATTGCTAAAAATTGTTTTATACATTCAATAACTAATATGTGCAAGCCACTAAAGTTTATTTCCCCCTGGGCAGCAGGTGAAGTATTGAATTGTGGATGTTTAGACACATGATCGTTAATCTACACTGAGAGGCCTAGTTAATATCACAGCGCAGTTACGATCGTCCAGAAAAATCAGGTACTAAGATATGTAAAATGTTTGGGGGAAGGCTCTTAGAATCTGAGAAAAAGACAACTAGCACACTGAAGTGGAAACATATTAAGGTACCAATGATCACACTATCTGCACTTGTACCCCTAACACCCAGTATAGAAAACGCTGAGTAGAAGAAAGGAAAGGATAACAGCGTATACGCTAAGTCATCAGGCAACAACTTGTTCATCAGCGGAAGCCGTAGAGGGCATAAAATTATACACGAAGACTATATATTCAGAAATATATTCAGCAAGTAAATGGAAGACATTGGATTTAAGTGATACTCTGAAATGAAAAGGTTCGTGCAGGAGATTAAGTTATGGCAGGCCACATCAAAGCTGTCAAAAGACTGACGGAAAGGGAGAAAAATCTCTTGTTTTCACTCATAGCATTCTCTTTGTTTACTTTGGGTATCAAATGCATGTTCTTGTACCAAATCTTGGTCACCTACAGCCACTTCCATAAAATTCTAATCACTTCTCTATATTCCGACGATGTCTTCTAATTGATACAATCTCCTATTTTGTCTGAAATTCCGTATGGTCATATTTGACTTAGGAGGTCTCGTTATGTATATGTGTCAAAGGATTACAAAGAACACGCTGTCAGCTCGTGTCTAGATATCTTCTGGATTGGGGAACCTGTAAAAGAGACGTGCGAGCCTAGGTCCACATGACACATAGTGCGGAATGTGCGTTCATTCTTACAGAGCAACTGAATGGTTTCTAGGAGTATCTTGTGGAATTATAGCACATGGTCAGTAACCTTACAGTTAATGCTATGACAACCCCATCTCAACTCTGTGCGCAGTGTCTGCCTTCTGCGCCTTTGCCGTTGTAGAAAAGATACTCGCCAAACGGAATCGACAGGGCCAAAAGTTTAGCCTTCCTTGGGCCTAATGGGTTGCTACTTTCTTCTGCATGTTTACATACTTTTAATAATAATAAATAATATCAAGTTAACCGGGCGCTCAGACTGTACTGAAATGATTCGCTTCGTGAAATTAGTTGCAGAACAATAAAATAACTGTACATTTCCGATTCTAATTACACTTCTACTGAAAAATTATTAAATAAACATGTCATATCTCGACAACACGTTATGTACATGGGCATTAACACTGTTCAGATGCAAAGTCAGCGATGTAGCTCCGTCTATGTTCGCTCAAATTCTTTTCAAAATTTGGAATAACCTGTGTCTTTCAAATGAAATGGAATATTTTGTTCCAGATGAGCCAAAGGATTCCAACACACACACAACATCCACTGGTGCAATAGGACTCTTCCAGACTTCTCCAGCCGTTACAGTCTTAGGTTGTTCGCATCCGTGTTGCTCCTGTATGTTTCGTTATGTCATCTTCCACTTTCCGTTCGTTATCTTTTCAGTTCCTTCTTATCTCTTGGAACCCAGCAAAATGGCTTCCCTGATTCATCTACCATACATTCACGTGGTTATATCATCAGGGCTGTGGCGAGATGAGTGAATATGACAGCAATAAATATTTAGTTTAATAGCAGAACTAAATACGTAATTAAACGTAGGAACAGGTGTGTAATATTTTCTATATTACGGATGTTGTTGACCATAAAAAGGCTTCGTTTGCTTTTTTTTAAAAAAAACTCGACTTCCTGTCTGCCAGGCAGTTTGTAAGATTAGGTTAAATGATAAAAGATTTCTTTAGCGGCACTGATCAGTCTTTTTTATAGACCATTGTTTGGAGTGTTGTGGTCTGTTTGCAACATATTTAGGAAGACGCAGTAAGCGGTATGGGGAGATCACAGAGGTTGCGTAACGTCGGCGTTACGTGAAAGGCCTTCGCCTTGAAGCAACGGACGGAACGGCTGCCATCGAGTGTCGAGTAGTACGTGAAGTGACACATTTCTGCTAAAACCACGTTTGTTTGAAGCTAAGTAACACACGGTCCTGCAACTTAAGTGGAAGCAATACTTGATTCACAGCAAAATAAAATGAAAACTTCACTTTAGACTATGTCTGAATGTAATTTTCTCGTTCGAAGATATTTTGCCGTTAATAAAAAGCGATCCTGGACTTACACTCGCACATGGCAAGAGTTGATACCGCGTGGTTTTATGATTCCCAAACCGCCTTGGATGGCACTGTTAGCGGACCTCTCACCAATTCAGAATGTGTGGGGCATTACGAGCAGAGTCCCCAATGCTCTCGGAATTTAGTCGCTTTAAAGCGCCAATTGGACAGAATTTGTCATGATTTCCCTTAGGAGAGAGTACAACTCTATCAAGCAGCACCAAGCCGAATAACTACTTGTATAAGGGCCAGTGGCGGTCCAACGCTTTAGTGACTTGCCCAGTTTGTGAAGCTCTTTACCTTGAACATGTCATTCAGTTTTTAAGAAACTGTCCATACATTTACATCACTTCCACAAATTTCTGACCCATTTGGATAAATCCTGAGTGCTTTGTCGTGTTTTTTTGTCTTAGAGTGTACAAGACAAATTTCGTAGACTACTGCATTTACTTATTTGAAAAGTATGTGAAATTCTAAACCAAAATTATTGTCAGGAATATAATCATAGCGAGCTAATACCAGTAGCATCGTTACAGTTGTTTGTGACCTAGGGACTTGCGTTAACGAACGGAACAAAAGCTCCTGGTAATGAAACCACCTCACACAGCTCTGGACGTTCTGGAAGATATTGTGACCTATACTAGCATATTTTCAAAAGCATAGCTCAACATCATAGAGGGTACGTTCACTGATATCGACTACCACGGAATGCGTACTCAAGTCATTCGGCTTAAAATTACTTGGAGCCAGATAACGTGCGTAAGGGGGAACCGCATACCGACAAACAGCACACTGACCGTCATGACGAAAGACAACCGAGTCGGCAGGTGTGCTGTTCCAGCGGGAGGGCACGCTGCCCACAATGGGCCAATCGCTGCCAGCAGTTGCGACAGTCTGGGCCGCCGTCCTCTGTCGAATTCTCAACGCACATCTGTGAAGAGTATATGCTGCGCTAACGAAACATTACTCGTGCCGGCGCAAGAGGCAATGGGCAGCCTATGAACACCTACTCAGTTGGACACGGATGGAGGACGAAATCGGTCACAGTCTCTTTGAAGGACCCATTTCAATTTCCGCCTGAAGGGATTTTGGATACTCTCGGGAGCTCAAATCAGGGTAACTAGACGAGAAATTAATATCAGATTATCTCAAATACATGTCCCATGTCTTAATCACTGACCTCTTTCTCGTTGCTTCTAACCTTCTAAGGAACAGGAAGAAATACTTGTCTCGCTTTATTGATTAATTCACGAGCCAAGAAAATTGACGAGATGACAAAATGAAGATACTTGATGAGCTGGAGGAGCATTTGTGTCATAGCATAACTGTCTTTCAAAATTTAGAAATGTTTTGAGCGGTGATCACTATTACAACATGAAATAACGACACACTCCACTTGCGAATTTTATGGTAGGACCAGAAATTAATCACGGTCTATCGTAATTGCTTGGATAAAGCATCTTTGTCTAGTGAGACTGATGATCCACATCGTATACGTTCTGTCATGTGCGTCCTTTCCGGTATTTATTTCCCAACACTGTCAGAAATATAAAGTTTAAATCTAGACCTAGAAAGTCTGTTATGGAGAGCAAGGCCTGAGGAAACTGCTGACGCCGATCCGTTGATCAGATTAGGGGGTCCCTGTGCAGTTGTTTGCTGGGGGAGGTTCACCAATGGTTGACACACTGCCCTCATATTCAGAAGGAGCAAGTTTCAAATTCCCTTGAATCCACCCACAGATGGTTCAGATGGCTCTGAGCACTATGGGACTTAACATCTCTGGTCATCAGTCCCCTAGAACTTAGAACTACTTAAACCTAACTAACCTAAGGACACCACACACATCCATGCCCGAGGCAGGATTCGAACCTGCGACCGTAGCGGTCACGCGGTTCCTGACTGAAGCGCCTAGAACCGCACGGCCACACCAATCCACCCACAATAAGACTTTCCGTTGTTAGCTGAAATTACTTTGAATGAATTGTAATGTTCATGACTATTTTTGCCTAGCTGAGTTATGCTCTATCTCTAAGGACCCCACTGTGAACTGGACCTTCAGCTTGTAAGACTACATCTTTTCTTTTGTTTTTTCCTTTTCGTTTGCTCAATCTGACCTAAGAACCTGCACCTCGTCTGACTCTTCCAGTTCTTTTTTTGCCCAGATAGCTTCATAACAACATAGGCAGCACAGGCTGGCGGGATTCGATACAGATACGGGTAATGGAAGAAAAGAGAATGATTCCTACTGACTAGCGGCAGTTGGCATGACTCGGCTTCAGGAAATAGCAAATAGGGAGAACAACTGGTTAAGGTCTATGCTCAAGTCGATAACATAATAACTACGATATATTGTTCATACACAATAATACGAGTATGTAAAAAGCGTCAAGAGGCACTGTGGCTAGCCTTACATGTGGCCGTCGAATTTTAGTTGGCCCTGACGCTCTTGCATCATGTTCTCGATGCCCTCAGCAGCACTTGTCCCCCAAAGGCTATCTCGAGTGCTGCCTGTGATAGCGTGATATTGCGTTTTGGCATTGAGCATGTGAAGAAATTTGGGCCCCCTTTCACCCACATCGAATCGACTCTAGCCCACTGGTGTGGAAGGGGTGGGGAGAAGACGGAATTAACTCTACAACTGTTAGATTGTTTCTTAATTGCATAAAGAGCAGGCGAATAGGCCAAAATCTGTGATATCCTCTATCGTATGTATATGCTGATTCCAAGCACACAAGGCAAAAACGAAACTGCAAATATCCGCTGAAATATCAGAGAAAATGCGCCTGACGGTTCTTAGGAGGGAGACCGAAGGAGGAAGCTAGCAAACACTGGCTCTGAAATGCATACCTTAAGAGCGATATGCACTTGTTTCACAGTAGCCAAGATGAACTGGTATTCATATCTCTTAAGGTGTGCACTTTAGGGCCCTTGTTTACTGGACATTTTTTTCTTGTTTCAGTGTATACTACAAACTCTCAAGATATGGAAAGAAGTCTGCAGTAGAAGAAATTTGTTTTACAGTGTGGAAGACAAATTGCTCATAGCTCTGAAGTTACGCATTTTAGACCCATGTTTTCTAGACGTTTTTGATTCGAATGATCGTCCCTGTCATGTCTGCTGGGACACCCCGATATGTACATTGTGGGTCATATGGTTATATTTTCCGCAGCAAACTAATCGCAAAAGATATAACGCTTCTAGTTTCGACTATGCCATTAACTCCTGGTGATACGGTGAGAATATTTGTTCTTTAATATGCGTCGGTGCTTTCCTGTTAGAAACAACGTAATGGTTACTCGTTGGCCCAGATAGCAATTTTGAGTTATACGTCTTTCACCGTCTCTTGTAGTCTTGAAATTCAGCTGGAGCTTCAAACGTGTGACGATGTCACGTAATCAGTGAATATTTGGTTTGCATAGCTTCTCCCCACTACTTTACCGATACGGAATTTGATATACTTACAAAGGGCCGAATGTAACTTCGTTAGATTTTTAGTTATTCTCATTACGTCCCTGTTCTTCCCGTTCTGTCTTGCGATTTAGCTTTTCACCTCGCCGTGATTGCTTGTTTTACCGTGTTCAGTACGTTCTGTCAATTTTTTTTTAAATATTACATTGCCCCAGTCGGAGTGGCCGAGCGGTTCTAGGCGCTATAGTCTGGAACCGCGCGACCGCTACGGTAGCAGGTTCGAATCCTGCCTCGGGCATGGATGTGTGTGATGTTCTTAGGTTAGTTAGATTTAAGTAGTTCTAAGTTCTAGGGGACTGATGACCTCAGAAGTTAAGTCCCGTAGTGCTCAGAGCCATTTGAACCATTTTGCCCCTCCATCGTCTACTCATAAAATGGACTCTAATTAATGTACGGTACGTACGTAGAAAATCTGCAACTATTACTAATTTGGCGAAGATGTTAATGCGTGCCTATGCCTCCCTCTAGATTTACAAAATATTTTCCCTATCAGCCTTCCTTACGCTTAAGCGGCCTTCATGTCTGGACTCGCATTCTGGAGGAC
This sequence comes from Schistocerca piceifrons, assembly GCF_021461385.2. Taxonomy (NCBI): domain Eukaryota; kingdom Metazoa; phylum Arthropoda; class Insecta; order Orthoptera; family Acrididae; genus Schistocerca; species Schistocerca piceifrons. The sequence continues at coordinate 151,855,610 of NC_060138.1, read as the reverse complement.
TGGAGTTCCAGTTCCCGCCAGGCTATGGAAATTTAGGCTTTCCGCTTAACCGTTCAACTACTATTGGCAAATACATGTACCATTATTATACTTTTGGAATTACCGTGTGTAACTTTTTGCCCCGGACTTATTGGTATTAATATTTGTCATCTCTTAACTCGTGGAAGGCTTGGAATTGCATAATAAACTGAGGAGGTTTATGCATTGCTATTCGCAAAGAGTAGATGACTTTTATTTGATTGTTATGCTGGATACACGATTTTGTCACCTGAAGGTACCTACCCGAACGGTTGCTTTCAAGGAGACACAACCGAATTCCCTTCCCACTTTCTCCAAGACGATCTTCTGCTCCGTCTCTAATGATTTCGTCGTCCCCTGGACATTAATCCTAAGCTTCCCATTCTTATTTTTACTTTTTCCCCAACACATTCTTCGCGTTTGTGTAGCTGATATTACTTCTCTGATTGGCTCTTCTGTTTTCCTAGGTTGGTCTTTCAGTTTATCGTAGCTGGTCGTAGCTGGTAACGTTACATAGTTAATCAGCTGCACTGAATCTCACTTTTTGATCTGTCAATATAAATGTTTCTGTAGCCTTTCGTAGTACGCTGTCTCCTCGTTGATATAGAGTTCCTGAATTTCCTGGAACTACTGTAAACATAACGCCAGTGATCCCTGCGTTTAGACCATGATCTCAAATTTCAATACTGTCCGATTCCATTATCATCACGTTAATCTATTCTGTAGTTCTATTTACTTTGTGTCCGTTTACAATGAAGCTTTGATCGACTTTCCTCCTCAGGTAATGAATTCACCCAGACCCAATACTTTACTCCGAAATCCAGTCCGTACTCTCTTACATGCGAGAGATAAGTGTTTCTCTCCTTCATCTTTCCTTTCCAGAATACTCCTGCCGTTTCCATTGATTACTAATCATTTCCATCCTCTGCCCATACTGTGATGCTTGCAGCAAACAGAAACACACAAAGGTACCAGTTATCTGTTGATGACGAGTGAACAAAACCCGTTTAGAGAAAATCAACAACAACTTTGTCTCATTTAGTTCAGTGCCATTACGCATCAACACACCTTTATGAATTCACAGTTCTATTCTTTAAACTATCAGATTTCATTGAGAACTCTTTAGTGTTGCTCAGTGGCTTAGAGGGTTGGCCCATACTACATATTCAAAAGTACGGGGCTCAATCCTCAGGCAGTCCTTGTGTTTTCTCTATCTCTTATAGCTTCTGCCAATGCTTTTTTTAATCTAAGAAAATGTAAAACTACACCGTAGTTTCAAATGTACATTAAAGGGAGAGATACGCGGGATTACCTACCCCTTGTGTCCCTATCTTCTGTCTACGAGAAGAAACCCTTCTCTAAGCCCGCGATTGTAAACACGCGTTCTTATCACAGAGTCTTTTCTACGGTGTCGTTTCGCCTCGGCAGCACCATAAAGAAACTCCAACCGCAGAATCCGAAGTCTAACAATACGTGGAAACAGTGCGCTTGGTTCACACAGCAATCGTCTACCCGGTTAGCTCACCTCCAACAAAGGAATTCTTGTCGCTATTTCGCTACAGTATTGTAGGATCTCCAAGGTCGATGAGCGGATGCTAAAGTAGATACGCTGTTTGACGTAGAGCTTCCGGTTTCTGCCTCTTGCTACCGACTCGCCATTAGAATGGGACGTGATGGTAGAGGAGACAAGGGAAAAAGGTGGATGGGCTATGTAATTTACTTGCACCTTCGATCAGTATTTTTGCTGCTCACAAGTTTTGGTTGGTACGATCTGCTTTGTCAATCAAAAAACGAAATTAAGAATAAATCTTCTGTGATGGAAAAATAATATTACAGTAGTTGCGCCTATTGTCAGCTATATTCTGTTCATCTGAGTTCTACCCTACTGTAAACTTACATATGGTCTAACATTGTTCACGCGCAGTAACGATCATTCAATGAATTTCGCATAAAGCAAAGGAAATGCAAAGTAAAGTTAAAATAAAAACGTAATTCGTGGAGAAGGACACATTCTCATTGTAGTCTCTTTTCTTTTATTTATAATTAATTATTTATCCACTATTAATAATTTATCAAGAGCCAATCAAATGTATTTTTTGTTATTTCTCATACCAAAACCAATGTGCAGTAGCTGCCATAAACAGTAAGATAAATAGAATTTGTTATACTTTCAATTCGTTTGGAAAGTTCATACACCTTGTAATTTATTTGCTGCAGTCATACGTTTAATTTGCTGTGTGCAATATTTTATATCATGTAGTCGATTTGAATATTAATTTTCAATAATGCTCCATTTTTACTAACCCTAGCTACGATATTTTATATTTTGGTAAACCCGCGTAGAAAAAATTGCAGAAAAGTGGCCTACAGGGGGAGGAGGAGAGGGGAGAGACGCATCTTAGGCAGTTCTGTCAGGGGCGCACGATCGAGGGATGGGCGATTTTAAATGAGTCGATTAAATGGCATTTTTCAATTATTTAAATGAGCTGATTAATTGTATCAATTAGTTGTATACTAATAATCGATTTTTCTCTTAATATTATGGTAGGTATTTTTAATCTGTAACGCATTCTTCTAAAATGACTTTCTTATGAAAAAAAGTGTTGTTCTACAAAAAGTAAAACTATGTTATAACCTAATATTTTTCTTTTTGGAAATAACAGTAGTTGGTCTGTTTTATGAAATACGTAATTACCATTTTTATTTTTACCAGAAGCATATACCTATTTCACATTTACAAGTAAAGCTAATTAATATAGTTGTTTTTAACACCTATACGGTAATGAATATGCTTACAACACGAAAATTTTTCAGTATGTGAATCGAGGAGCACTAATTTATGTAATAGTTTTCCAGTGAGTCACGAATGCCAAACTATTGCTGTGTATCCTGCATTAGATAACAATCAGAAGGAACAGAGGTAGTCACTATCCTGATATTTACAAACCAAACTATGTGGAACAGGATATGCTGCCTTATTGTCTTTCCAGAGTTGCAGAGAGGTTGTTTTTCGACTGATTGCAGGTTGGGGTAAATACAGTTGAACTTCAGCGACTAAATTCTTTGCGCTTTTACTGTGGCCAGGGCCGTTTCGACAACATTTTTGTACACAAGCGACTTATCATTTGGCACCCACCCCCTCCTTTTTCCCTTGTCCACTTTCATCCGTTTTAGTTTTCGCTACCAACTGTGATGCGCACCTAATACAAATCTTGCACTTGGTCCCCCCTGGCAGCCCTCGCAGATCTGCGCCCTTTGCAGTGGCTTGTGTCGCTTCGATCTTAAACTGGTCCTGACTGTAGTAGAGCTATACAGCTGGTGTATTGAAACCGACGCCTCACGAATGCTCCACAAAACATCTGCGGAAGCCGGTAACTGAATATGTGATTCTTCGACTTCGGCTTTTTTTCTGCACCTGCATCTGCTGAATAACACTGTTAAACGTGCTAATGACGGCATTTACTGCCAAGGGATCTTGAAAACGGAGCCGCTTGAAACGAAAATTTACAATCTATAGTTAATCGTATGAACAACCGTTTAGGAAAAATTAATTTACATGAAAGAAATATCGGCACGTCCATAACTGATGACCAGGACTATTAATGGATTACTTGCAGTTTAATCGGCCATTCCTGAGAGGATCACCTCGATAGGGCTCTGCCAGTAGAGCACTGTGGTGTTCTAACGAACTTTCAGATTGGTGACAACTTGAACATTACGAACTCATGGCACACTTTAACAAATAAGGCTACCAGCACCTTTCTTTATGTATTTTCATTTATGCCAACACGCATTTCGGACTTTCGCGTATCTTCAGATGGAGTAATACATACCTGAATCTTCAATTAAAACACTATTAGAAACTGTGAGAGCAATTTGGATGCTGTATGCATCGATGTTTTTAGTGATGTGTTAAATGAAGATTTACATATGTATTACACATTGCATAAATAAAAATACATAAGAAAAGTGGCTGGTTGCTTATTTCTTAATATGGTATAAAACTACTACAAAGGATAAATTAATGTTGACTTTTCCCTGTTGTGTTATTTATAATAGCTGTCAAATGCAGCATTGTAATGCTAGCAATCGCTCGGGGTGGGCGAGGAACTGAAATAATATTGAAGAAAATACTTATATAGAGGACGTTTCAAAGTCGTTGCGACAAATGTCTAGAGGTGATATATCAGGTAATGGGGAATAACTTTCGTCGGGGACAAAATATTCGGTGACGCTTCCATGCTGGCCCTGGGGGCATTAGATTTCACTGAACTAGCGAGGCCTAATAATCAGGTGTGCGATTTACTACTGGGTGGTTATAATTAAAGTGCAGTTACTGACAGACGTCCAGTGTGGGCTGTGATTATTGTATGGCAGCGAAATTTGATGGCTTTGCTAATACGGTAATGTGGAATGGTTTACACCGGAAAAAATTAGTTCCAGTTTGGCCACCAGGTGGAAATCGGGCGCTGTACAGCAACTCATCAACACCTCTGGTGCTCATATTGAACAAACTGTGTAGCCGTGGTTAATAATAAAATAAACACAATGCCTTTGTCACCTGCTTGACCTTTTCTGCACATGTCCCATTCCTAATCTCTATGTAAGGAAACCTTTTTATACGTTTTTCTTGCATTCACAGCTCCAGATTTGTACATGGTGGCCAAAATTGAAACTAATATTTCCGAGTGTAAATCGGTTCCGCATTGACGCATTAGAATATCTACCAGGTTTTGCTGTCATACGATAATTATAACCCATACTGGACCGCTGTGAGCATCTGCACTTTAATTATAACCATCCAGTACCTTCCCCAGTAAACTGTTAGTGATTTACAACAAGAAAATTATAAGAACGAGTATCTGTAAGAAGAGAAAGATATTTTATAGCCAATCAGGAACGATTGCCTTCCGCATGGGGCAGATGACTGGATGACAGGCAATATAAAATGCATACGAAAGTCGCAGAATGCCTGCTGTCTGTTGCTTCTCAGGGGCATAACCAAGCACAGGGGATGAGATGGGGAGAGGTGTGGAGACTTGTGTAAAAGAGGAAATCGATCCTGAGGGAAATGCTAGGAGGAATCTAGACCGTCTTTGTGTTTCTTGCCGATTTACAAATCAGTTGGATCAAGCTGCAGATCAGTGCAAATAGAGTACTGGAAGCTTTTTCTTTTTTCCGTTAAATTGGGCTACGAATTCTGATTTTTTTCCCCCAACATGAATGGCGCTACATCTGTAGACACATAAACTAATAAATTCGATGGCAAACACATTTTCCACACTTTCTTCAAGGCTGCAATGAATGTTACAGCTGTGTGCCTGCGATATCCACATGTCCATACAGCGCTACAGAATAAGCAACACTCTCTTTACAAAAAATTTTCAAGCTAGCTCTGAACGTTGTCTGCCATAACCTGTGTGGGACGCTTGACTGACGTGTTTGATAACGGCACCACGTGAAATTGTTCTACTTGAAGTCGACGTAAAGATTCAGGTGCAACTACCATCCGTGATAGGACGCTGTCTTTGTTAAGAGTGATGCAGTTTTGTAGCTCATCTAAACGGCACGCTCACTTGATTCTTTTCTCTGTTTTCTTCTTCCTCTTCAGAGAGCTCCATTTTAAGTTTTAAAATCTCTTGTACAGTCTCAGGTACTTCGTATTTTCCGTTTCGATATTGTCTGAAGCGGTAAAACGTTTAGTGTCTTTCTGAAAATATTCAGTTTCTTACTATTTTAAATACGTTTTTAGAAGTCATCTTTTTTGTACGATAATAAGATTCCTCGCCGCGTGGGATTAGCCGAGCGGTCTAGGGCGCTGCAGTCATGGACTGTGCGGCTGGTCCCGGCGGAGGTTCGAGTCCTCCCTCGGGCATGGGTGTGTGTGTTTGTCCTTAGGATAATTTAGGTTAAGTAGTGTGTAAGCGTAGGGACTGATGACCTTAGCAGTTAAGTCCCATAAGATTTCACACACATTTGAACATAAGATTCCTCGCTCCGCGCATTGATATGTGAAAACGCCATCGCTGTTACACAATGCCTGCTCACCATTGTAATTAGGTGACACCGCTGTCAAAATTGAGCCTCCAGCAAATTTAGAGTTGGAGCTGCTCCCGTGCTGTAGCGACCATATGGTCACTGCGCATTTCCCGCACTCCCCAACACGTCGCAACTTCTCTGCCCACGAGCGAGTGCGTGACTAGTCGAGAGTGCTCATGCTCAAAATCAGCGGGTTTTTAGTCCCAGATCTAAATGACAGTCTTCCGCGGTCCTAGCCATCTTAGTGTTCGTACAGTGGCTGCGGGAAATCAGGGCTGCTTGAGGGCGGCTTTAAAGTTAAGGACTCACAGCTGTACTTAACCCATTAAGTCCCAAATTAATTTTTTTTAAAAAATTGAATTTTTTATTCCTTAATTATAATGTACATAGTGTATGAACCACAATAAGTACAAAAATAGCCAAAGAATATTTATACATGCTGATATAATGGCCGTTCTCAAAATAAGACACTGGAATCTAACAGTATCATATAGCATACTAAACTGCATTCAAGTCTTAACTATTTATTTCTTGTGAAATGTTACACAACACTTCACACACAGTGTTACACGGCATTTAACACAATATGTTTTTGGTTTCCCGTTGCATTTAGCTCTTTCACATCTTCTTTGCATGCTTGTTTTGTCAATCATATGGCCAATTCAATCAAACCTGATGTCTGGTATCACTCTCAACTGACTTGATGGGTATTCCATTGGACATCCAATATTCGGTCTTCCAGTGTCTAATTTCAGGAATGTAACTAACAGCACGTCTGAAATCCAGTAAATCCAGTGCATTTTTCCCACTTACTAATCTGTAGAAGAGCCAGACATTTACGAGGGCCATTCTTCGATTTACTTCTGGAAACTTGGGATGTACTTGGCAGTGAAGTTTTACATACAGTTTCTTCGTTATTCTCTGATGCAACATAATGTAATTCAATAGCCCCTGGACTTCCACGGTTCCAGTAACATCGTCTGGACCTTCTTCTTCGTTGGTCATATAGTCTACTTCAGGAAGACATACGGTGATATCAATATGGTCCTGATCATCTGACACCACATTATAGAATGCTTCACTGTTTATTATTTCTTCCATTTCTTCGTTATTGAGGTATCTATATCGTCTGGAGACCATTATAATCTATATACAATGAAATGAAATAAAATGTAAGAAAATAAAGTGAAATGAAAGAATAATACATTATCACAAACTACAGAAAATGGAATGTGTAAATACCTCTGTGCATCTGGAACTGTATTATTTACTAATGGGTAACGTATTAGTAAATATACTTACATAACACGCTGTAAATTTCAAAGTAACTTCATATCCAGTAATATATATTTATAAAAGAGGGGTCGTTACTTACCTCAGAAACAAAATATGGTAAAATTACCACGTTCTAACAAGAATATACATCCGCAGTAGCAGAGTTTCATATTCGAACGTGCAGCAATACAAATAACTGAAATGATAACACCAAGTCCCAGTGTCCTATTTCGAGTACACCAAATTTTATAACAATGTAAAGCAATGAATATAACTCCAATTGAGCTAACAATGCAAGTAGTTTAAGAGACACATTGTTGACTATAAATAATCACAAAAAGAACTTTGCCACATATTTCAAATATTACTAAATTGTCGATAAAGTAAATACCTGTAATAACGGAAAGTGTGCCTTAATATTCAATAACCAATTAATGGTAGGATTTATTGCTTTTAATTTCCTGTAAGCATACATTTGTTATAAAAATCATAATCAAATGACGTGGAACAGTAATAGTTGCAAATTAATAATTTATTGTGAAACCATGTGAAAGCCAATTACCAAGAAACCACGCCACATCTTCATGGATTTAAGTATCTGTCAATAGCGTAGATCATACACAGTTTGCGCTTTCTGTTTTAGATGTCAAATTGTTCTGCGCAGCACTCGTTAATTACGGGTCGAGGCTGACAAGATTTGCTCAGAGTAGTACCGCAGCTCCTCGAGGTACATTTTGATAAATGATCCACGCACTACTTCATTTTTTCATCAGGCAGGAAGCTAATAAAATATCCGATTTCTTTCCCAGGGCGAGCGACGATCCGCAGCACTCAATATAACTGCACTGAAATCCCAGCTGCCTTACTTCCAGTGTAATGCAATAACCGTAAGAAAATTTACGTTCGGAAACATCAATGTAATTACTACAGTATGAACTACCGGCTGCTGCGACGTTTCTTAGTCGTCCTCATCGTTTCCCCATCCCCCCAATACTCTCCGGCTAGAAGCTGCGCAGGCAACTTTTTGCCATTTCATCTCGCACCTTCAAGTACTCGGGCGCGGTGGAACTTCTGAAATGATTGCTGTCTGTCTGAACCCAGTCTGTCGAATTTAATATAACAGAGTCAGCCACTTCGTTTGGCGTTCCGCGGAAGTAACTGCGGCCGCAGATCAAAGGCGCACTCGCTCTTGTGCACTACTTTAACTGCCGGCACGTATTGCTATATTCTTTCCCAGCACTCGCGCCGGGCCCTCTTCCCCCAACACGGCGCCGGCTCACGTAGCCTATTCCATTTGTGAAAGTGTTATTCACCCATGACACTGACTCCTATGTGATGCCATGCAGGAAAGAGCAACTCGTGCATTTTTCCCGTGTTTGTTGCCTACTTCTTTCTCTCTCTCTCTCTCTCTCTCTCTCTCTCTATCGCGCGCGCGCGTGTGTATGTGTGTGCATAGGCGCGTATGCATATTTGTATCTGGTGCTATGGCATTGCCACACTCCCACTCTCCTCACAAAGTCTCTTTTCTTGTTCTTTCGTAATTCGGACGAGATACAATCGATTGTATGAAATACGTAGGCTTAAAAAGACATTTGTCGAACCTCATTATAAAAATACATGTGAAACTTACCCTTTGAATGTAAAGGATGCAAAGCACTCCGTCGTCAGGCCACGAGTGGCCTACCGGGACCATCCGACCGCCGTGTCATCCTCAATGGAGGATGCGGATAGGAGGGGCGTGGGGTCAGCACACCGCTCTCCCGGTGGTTATGATGGTATTCTTGACCGAAGCCGCTACTGTTCGGTCGAGTAGCTCCTCATTTGGCATCACGAGGCTGAGTGCACCCCGAAAAACGGCAGCAGCGCATGGCGGCCTGGATGGTCACCCATCCAAGTGCCGACCACAAAAATGGTTCAAATGGCTCTGAGCACTATGGGACTCAACTGCTGTGGTCATAAGTCCCCTAGAACTTAGAACTACTTAAACCTAACTAACCTAAGGACAGCACACAACACCCAGCCATCACGAGGCAGAGAAAATCCCTGACCCCGCCGCGAATCGAACCCGGGAACCCGGGCGTGGGAAGCGAGAACGCTACCGCACGACCACGAGATGCGGGCAAGTGCCGACCACGCCCGAAAGCGCTTAACTACGGTGAGCTCACGGGAACTGGTGTAGCCACTGCGGGAAGGCCATTGCCAATGTAAAGAATGACTGTACTGATAAAACGTGTACATTACTTGATTTTCAAACTCCAGTGTGAAACTGAACCTAATGAGACTGTTTTCTCTTTTCTTATTCTGATCATTTCTAAACTGACACACAATATTTTAACGCAACGCAGTATGACTTTTAATAATTTTTACAAAAGAATAGCCCTGACTAACAATAACCTATACCCTTCATGAATCACTTACCTTGCAAAAATCTTCGTTACTCAAACTACTGCAACACAGCGAGCGCCGATACTAAATTAAAGATTCTAACTACTGAATGCACTAACTACTGATAGGCATATAGTTAGCAAATTAAAGATTTTGATAGAGAACAAACCATGTACTTACCTTAATAATGTTCAAAATCATATATATTCTGGACATCCAGTTTAACAAATTTCCTTTTTCTGACGGACACACATCCAGATCGTCCGCTCATATTAACATCTCAGAACTCTGGCATCTCTCTCCCCACAACCACCACTAATGGTGGCTCACCTGCAACTGCCCAACGCTACGGGCTGTTCACGTCCAACTGCCCAACACTACACTGGCGAATAACTTCCAACAACGAGTCCAACCAGCCACAGACTGCACACAGCGCACTCAGCGATTTTAATACAGAGCGCTACATGTCGTTACCAACATAAAAACCTAAACAGCCTACTTACACACGTAAGGCGCAAAAAAACCTACGCACTACGAAGGAATTATCCGAATGGAACGGAAATTAGTGTATGTGAAGTACATGCACAGATAAAAAATTATTACAATTTCAGAAAAATTGGATGTTTTAGTCCAGAGAAAGAGCTTGATAACTTGAGTAAGTCAGTAACACGTTGCTCCATATCTGGTCCTCATGCAAGGCGTTATTTGGCTTCGTATTGATTGTCAGAATTATTGGATGCCCTTCTGAGGGGTATCTTGTGCAATTCTGTTCAAGCGGTATGTTATATCCTCAAAATACCGAGCAGGTTGGAGGGCTCTGCCCATAATGCTCCAAATATTCTCAACTGGAGAGAGATCCGGCAACCGTACTGGCCAAGGCAGGGTTTGGAAAGCGAGGAGACCAGCAATAGAAACTCTCGCCTTGTGCCTGCGGGCATTGTCTTGCTGAAATGTAAGCGCAGGATGGCTTGCCATGAAGAGCAACAAAACGGGGCTTAGAATATGGGCGACGTACCATTGTGTTGTAAGGGTGTTGCGAACGACAACCAAAGGGGGCGTGCTATGAAAAGAGAAAAATATATATAGCACCCGACAGCATCATTCCAGGTTCTAAATCTGCATCTATAGATACTCCGCAATCCACTTGTACAGCGGGTGTAGGAGGATACCCCGTACGACTAATAGCCATTTCCTTTCCTGTTCCACTCGTAAATAGAGCGAGGGAAGAAAAACTGTCTATATGCCTCCGTATAAGCCCTAATTTCTCGAATCTTGTCTTCGTGGTTGTTGCGTGAAATGTAGGTTGGCACCACTAGAATCGTTATGCAGTCAGCTTCAAATGCCGTTTCTCTGAATTTTCTCAGTTTTCTTCGGAAAGGAAGACGCCTCCCCTCCTGGGATTCTCGTTTGAGTTCTCGAAGCATCTCTTTTGCACTTTCATGTTGTTCGATGCTACCGGTAACAAACCTAAGGGCCCTCCTCCAAATTGCTTCCATGTCTTCCTTTAATTCGACCTGGTACGGATGAAATATGTCAATAGAAAATCGAATTATAGTGTGCAAGGAACATGTTAAGAAAAATGTTTTGTAAAATTTATTTAAGTTTGTTGCATATCGATGGTGACAGTGAAGTATCTGTACCAAGCTCTTTGTTGGCGGGAGAGCCCGCGCATTGATACATAGGGAGCGCGGCGAGAAGCGCGCAGCATTGTCCACAGAACACCCTTGAGTCAACCTTTGTGTAGCGAAGTTAGAGACAGAGCGGTATGCCTGTTTGGCACCAGCTACAATACTGGCCATTAAAATTGCTACACCAAGAAGAAATGCAGATGATAAACGGGTATTCATTGGACAAATATATTATACTAGAACTTACATGAGATTACATTTTCACGCAATTAGGGTCCATAGATCCTGAGAAATCAGTACCCAGAACAACCACCTCTGGCCGTAATAACGGCCTTGATACGCCTGGGCATTGAGTCAAACAGAGCTTGGATGGTGTGTACAGGTACAGCTGCCCATGCAGCTTCAACACTACACCACAGTTCATCAAGAGTAGTGACTGGCGTATTGTGACGAGCCAGTTGCTCGGCCACCATTGACCAGACGTTTCATACAGAAAGGCCCGTACAGGACCTGCAACATGCGGTCGTGCATTATCCTGCCGAAATGTAGGGTTTCGCAGGGATCGAATGAAGGGTAGAGCCACGGGTCGTAACACATCTGAAATGTAACGTCCACTGTTCAAAGTGCCGTCAATGCGAACAAGAGGTGACCGAGTCGTGTAACCAATGACACCCCATACCATCACGCAGGTTGATACGCCAGTATGGCGATGACGAAGACACGCTTGCAATGTGCGTTCACCGCGATTTCGCCAAACACGGATGCGACCATCATGATCCTGAAAACAGATCCTGGATTCATCCGAAAAAATTACGTTATTCCCATTCGTGCACCCAGGTACGCCGTTGAGTACACCATCGCAGGCTCTCCTGTCTGCGATGCAGCGTCAAGGGTAACCGCAACCATGGTCTCCGAGCTGATAGTCCATGCTGCTGCAAACGTTCGTCGAACTGTTTATGCAGATGGTTGTTGTCTTGCAAACGTCCCCATCTGTTGACTCAGGGATCGAGACGTGGTTGCACGATCCGTTACAGCCATGCGGAAAAGATGCCTGTCTTCTCGACTACTAGTGATACGAGGCCGTTGGGATCCAGCACGGCGTTCCGTATCATCCTCCTGAACCCACCGATTCCATATTCTGCTAACAGTCATTGGATCTCGACCAGCGCGAGCAGCAATGTCACGACACGATAAACCGCAATCGCGGTAGGCTACAATACGACCTTTATCAAAGTCGGAAACGTGATGGTACGCATTTCTCCTCCTTACACGAGGCACCACAACAACGTTTCACTAGGCAACGCCGATCAACTGCTGTTTGTTATGAGAAATCGGTTGGAAACTTTCCTCATGTCAGCACGTTGTAGGTGTCGCCACCGGCCCCAATCTTGTGTGAATGCTCTGGAAAGCTAATCATTTGCATATCACAGCACCGTCTTCCTGTCGGTTAAATTTCGCGCCTGTAGCACGTCAACTTCGTGGTGTAGTAATTTTAATGGCCAGTAGTGTATATACAGATAATCTTCAGTTTCTCAGTCTCGTATAGCGCCAGTTACTTCTTGTCATATTCTTCACCTGGTTTTCGAAGAAGCATATGATTTCAGTTTTTCCCTCGTTTCTTCCGATGAGGTATGACGTAATATAGCTGCAGCTAATTTCTTTGCAACGAAAACTTGTAGCCATATAAAAACAACAGGACATTCCTAAATTCACCCTCACGTCTATTTTCTGCTCACAGTAGGTGTAGACAGATCAATTTTCACATTTTTGATTTATTAAAGCAAATATTTTCTCCACTTGTTTGATGTGTTGCTTGATTTATTTATTTTTCGTGTTAATCTTTTCATCTCTGCCCAGCACGCTCGATGATATGTCCCACACTTCGTAATATCTAACCATCCCCCCTCTCCCTTGTAAAAAGTTCCTCTGCTGTTGCTGGTGTGATGGCTGGTGTGTCATTTAGGGGTGGGGTGGAGGGTGGGAGGGAGCAGTGGATGGCCGTCCACCACCCTCCTCCCCCCTCCGAATGCCACTCCAGCCACTACAGTAACGGACAATGGACAAAAAGTTATAAGTTAATTTAGTTTAAGGCGATTTGTTTTTAAGTAGCATTTTTCTGTATGTACGTATAAACGCCTGATGATGAACAGAACATGTTCGACACGCTTTGTATTATGTTACATGCAACATTAAGCAAATTAAAGTGACTGCTAGCAAAAATTACAAATAAATAATCATCCCACACAGTCACGGTTCTCGAACGTAGCCACGATGGCCGAAAATAATACTTTGTAGCTGTCTACAGTGCAATATATCAAAGTCGTGACAACTCATCCTGAGTGTAATAGCGCATGGTACCACACGACATCACAGATAACAAACATCAGTTAAATATTAAAAACATGTATTTTAGCCTACAGCTCGATTCCCAGATAAAATAAATGTAATAAAAGCAATGCGGTATGGCTTCCTAGATACAAGATTTTGTATTCTGTTCGTCAGTTCCGTAAATGAAAGCCGTCGCCGCTGTATGCTTACGAAATACACTTCCTCCCCATAATTAATAATGCAGGACGATCACGTCGGCTCATCTCGGCACGCGAACGAAGCACTAATAATTCACATGTATAATGTTGAAATAAATACGCGGAACAGCATAACTGTAAATGAAAGCTCTGCTCTATTATTCAGCTGGTAATGATCCACACAAACTAGCACCGATTATCAGACGCGTCCTTTCTCTACCGGTTACCACTTACGTTCTAGTTGAATGTGATATCGCAGCAAAGATATGAGCTTTAAACAAACTCTGAATAAAATACAAATGATCTAAAACGGTTATCTGACTGGAATGATCCCTGTTGAAGTAGGTGGAAGCGCGTGATGTATCGCAGTTTCTCTCACCTATTCTGTTATTACATTAATCAAATTTTGATATGAAGGAACTCCTTTCTGCTACTTGAAACCTAATTTATCATAGTGTTGTTACCGCCCTATGTGACCCAGTGGTTATGGAACCGAAATCGCATTTGGGATGAGCGCTTTCAGATCTCTGTCCGGCCATCCAGAGTTATTCTTTTTTTTCGTCGTTTAAGGAAAATAGCGTGATGGCTAGTTTAGAAACGACACGGCCGATCTCCTTACCCAATCCTGTCCTATCCAACACGTGTTCCTTTTCTAATGACACTGTCTTCGACTGGACGCTAAATCCTTATCCACCTTAATTTCTTTAGTTTCTTTGACCTTAATTCACATTATTGCTAAGTACCACGTTGCCCTATTCAACAGATCTGCAAAAGTATTTATACTTTTCACCGTTGAACATACAAGAAGTGGACAAAAATAGGAAATATCAATACCACAACGTGGAGGAAAGGTGGAATGAAATAAAGTCCACGGTACTAAGCGTAGCGGAGGATATATTGGGAAAAAAGAAGATAAAGAAGAGCAGGAAATGGTTCAACGATACATGCCAAAAGGCTACAGAAAAGAGAAGGGAGATGAGAGAGAAGTGGTTAGCTGAAATGGAGAATGAGCAGAAAAGGGAACGTTTTATCAGTATCAGACGGGAGACAAAGCGAATCCTAAGAGCAGAGAAGAGAATATATCTAACCAGTTTGCTAGAAGAACTTGAGGCACAGAGCCAAAACAAGAACTCAAGGTAATTCTTCCAACACATAAAATATCGGAAACGTGGATTTCAGAGTCCAGCTTTTTTCGTTAGAGATAAGAACGGCAACTTGATAAACGACAAGGAAAGAATTGTAGAAAAATGGAAAGAATACTTCTCAGAACTGTTGAATCGCCCAGACCAAGATGAGACATTACCTGCAAACACTACGGAGGAGGGGAAAGATGAAGAAGAATGGGAAGTTAGGGAGGAAGACTTGGAGATCGCAATCAAAGAACTCAGAAACAACAAAGCGCCAGGGGAGGACAGAATAACATCAGAATTAATCAAGGACGGAGGTGAGAGCTTACATTTAGAGATATATAAACTGATCCAGTTGATATTGGGGAAGGAGACACTGCCAGAAGACTGGAAACTGGTTATAGTGTGCCCAATATACCAGAAGGGAAGCAAAATGAAATGCAGTAACTACAGAGGAATCAGCTTGTTGAATGTAACGTATAAGCTGCTGTCCATTATTACCCTCTGGAAATTGCAACCATTCATAGAGAACAACATACAGGAGTACCTAGCTGGCTTTCGACCAAATCGATCGACAATAGATCACATTTTCACACTAAGACAATCGTTTGAAAAACACTGGAAATATGATAAAGATATCTACCGCCTGTTTGTCGATTTTCAACGTGCATATGACAGCATCCACAGGAATAGCCTATACAATACAATGCGTGACTTCAGAATCGCTGAGAAGCTAGTGAGAATGGTGCAAGCTTGTATGGAAGGGTCAAAGGCAGCAGTACGTTTCCGAGGAGCCACATCAGAAATATTCGAGACTGAGACAGGCCTCAGGCAAGGGGATGATCTCTCGTGTGTTCTGTTCAATGTCGTCTTAGAGAAAGTAATAAAAGAGTGTAGGCAACAGGAGTGGGATGGAGTAGAGATGGGCGGTCACTTCAATTGTCTCGCATATGCAGATGACATAGTACGACGAAGTGAATCGAAGCACGAGTTGAAAGAAATGTACCAGAAAATGGACAATTACGCACCGAAGGTAGGGCTCAAAGTGAATCGAGACAAAACAGAGTTCATGCAATTGGGAAGAAGACAAGCAAAGCACTCCGTCTTCAGGCCACAAGTGGCCCATCGGCACCATCCGACCGCCGTGTCATCCTCAGCTGAGGATGTGGATAGGAGAGGCGTGTGGTCAGCACACCACGCTCCCGGTCGTTATGATGGTTTTCTTAGACCGGAGCCGCTACTATTCGGTCGAGTAGCTCCTCAATTGGCATCAAGAGTCTGAGTGCACCACGAAAAGTTGCAACAGCGCATGACGGCTGGATGGTCACCCATCCTAGTGCCAGGCACACCCGACAGCGCTTAACTTCTGTGATCTCACGGGAACCGGTGCATCCACTGCGGCAAGGTCGTTGCCCGAAGAAGACAAGAGCAGGAAGAATTTCTTGTGTTAGATTGCAAGAGGTTCAAGAGAGTACACCAGATCAAGTACTTGGGATCTTAGTTTACCACGGACAACATAAAAATTGACAGCAAAGAAAGAATAGCAAAATCAAATGGCTCCGAGCACTATGGGACTCAACTTCTGAGGTCATCAGTCCCCTAGAACTTAGAACTACTTAAACCTAACTAACCTACGGACATCACACACATCCATGCTCGAGGCAGGATTCGAAGCTACGACCGTAGCGGTCGCACGGTTCCAGACTGAAGCGCCTAGAACCGCTAGGCCACTCCGGCGGGCAAAGAATGAAATCCATTCATTCCCTCAGAGAGACGCTCGGCTCTAAATCGACTTCAGTGAACTACAACACAGTGACATGCCCAGCAGTAACGTATGGTTCAGAAACATGGAGCATCACAAAGCGAGAAAGGGAAAAGCTATTAATATTTGAAAGAAGAGTAATGAAGAAGATATGGGAACCAGTTTCAGATAACGGAGAATGGAGGAGGAGGAAAAACGAGGAAATCTACCTTCTCATGCGACAACCAAGTATCCTACAGAAGATAAAGATCAAAAGAATACAATGTGTGGGCCATGTAGCCCGTATGCCAGATGGAAGACAGGTGAAGATGGCACTAGCGGGGAAACTAAACACCAAACGTCCCACTAACGACCAAGGCAGCGCTGGATGGACGACCTGTCGAAGGACACAGCAGCCTTGGGAATTGAAGACACCTGGAGGAACCGGGCACGAAACAGGGCGGAATGGAGGCAATTTGTGGAAGCAGAGTGTGGTCTACATCTACATCCACATATATACTCCGCTAGCCACCAAGTGGTGTGTGGCGGTGGGGACAATTCACGCCAAAGTCATTCCCCCCCCCTCTTTGTTCCTCTGACGGATCGTGCGAGGGAAAAATAATGGTGGTAATAATATATGCTCTACACCTCGGTGAAGATTGGATTTCGGAATTTAGAGAGCAGCCCCTTCTATTTAGTGCGTCGTCTATCTGCAAGTGTGTCCCACTTCAAACTTTCTATCAGATTTGTAACGCTCTCGCGATGGCTAAATGTCCCAGTCACGAATCTTTCCGCTCTTCTTTGGACATTCTCAATCTCTTGAATCAGACCCAACTGGTAAGGGTCCCATACAGACGAACAATAAGACTGGACGAACTAACGTATTGTAAGCTATTTCCTTTGTTGAAGGACTGAATCGCTTCAGGATTCTACCAATAAACCGCAATCTAGAGTTTGCCTTACGCGTTACTTGTGTAATCTGATCATTCCATTTGAGATCATTTCGAGTAGTCACACCCAGATACTTGACTGATCATTTATTTTGTACTCATACATTAATGACATTAATGGGGATTTTCGCCTTGCTATACGCAGTAGGCTCCACTTACTAATATTGAGAGATAACTGCCAGTCATTACGCCACGCATTTATTTTCTGCAAATCCTCGTTGATTTGTTCACAACTTTCGTGTGATACTACTTTCCTATACACTACAGCATCATCGGCAAACAGTCTAAGGTCGCTGTCAATACCATCAACCAGACCGTTTATGTAAATCGAAAAAGCAGAGGACCTATTACGCTGATCTTGGGCACACCTGAAGTTACTCTTGTTTCTGTTGAAATTACCCCGTTCAGGACGACATACTGCTCCGTGTCTGTTAGAAAACTTTCTATCCAACCGCATATGTCATTGGAGAGACCGTAAAAGCGCACTTTTTGTAGCAAGCGACAGTGTGGAACTGAGTCGAACGCCTTTCAAAAGTCGAGAAATATGGCATCAACCTGGGAGCCAGTATCTAGAGACTGTTGTATATCATGCACAAAGAGGGCCAGCTGTGTCTCGCATGACTGCTGTTTCCTAAAAGCGTGCTGGTTTCTGCAGATGAGCTTCTCAGAGTCTAGAAAGGTCATTATGTCTGAACACAAAATATGTTCCACGACTCTACAACAAATCGTTGTCAGTGAAATTGGCAGGTAATTATGTGCATCTGATTTTCTACCCTTTTTATAGATTGCTATGACCTGGGCCTTCTTCCGTCCCGTGGAATTTTCCGCCGTTCCAATGATCTCTGATATATGACGGATAAGAATGGTGCTATATTTGTAGCATAGTCAACATAAAATCTTACGGGGATACCGTCTGGGCCAGATGCCTTTCTGGCGTCTAAGGATCTTAACTGTTTTACAATCCCAGATACACTAAACACTATGTCAGCTATCCTTTCGTTTGTTCGATGATTGAAAGGGGGAATGGTGCTGCAGTTCTCTATCATAAACGAGTTTTTGAAAGCAAGGTTTAGAATTTCGGCCTTCTGTTTATCGTCATCAGTTACATTACCCGTACTCTCAGCAAGAGAAGGTATTGAATTATTTGTAGCGTTCATAGATTTTACGTACGACCAAAATTTTTTGGGGTCATTTTTAGAATCTGCAGGGTTATTTTTAGAATCTGCAGGGCCTGTGCTCGCTGAATATCTATCCATCTACCAATATCACATTACCATACTTAATAGGCTGTAGGAAAGCAGTTGGCATTAAAAAAAGCTCCTAGTCGTCTCGGAACTGATGAATACGGGTCCTGCATGAAGCAAGTGAGTCTTATACCAGTCTACCTGCAAAATAGTGGCACGCTCAGATAACGATGATGGAAATGGGTAGCAATTACGCACCTTTGTCTCGAAATAAGACCACAAAGGATCAGTAACAATGAGGTCTGGTGACTGTGTGGCCAGGAGAGATGCGACAATGCATCCACATGATCACGCAAGCAGTCCTGGACAATGCTAGTGATGTGAATAGTAGACCTGTTGCCTTGGAATAAGCATCACCAATATAGAATAATCATTGTGCCAAGGGATTGACCCAAGTAACCAAAACATTCACATAATTGATGGCGGTAATGCGACCTTGCAGAGAAGTCATGCGTACGTGGAATACCTTCTACAGGGTGGTCCATTGATAGTGACTGGGCCAAATATCTCACGAAGTAAGCATCAAACGAAACAACTACAAAGAACGAAAATTGTCTAGCTTGAAGGGATGAAACCAGATGGCGCTATGGATTGCCCGCTAGATGGCGATGCCATAGGTCAAACGGATATCAACTGTTTTTTTAAAAAATAGGAACCCCCATTTTTATTACGTATTCGTGTAGTACGTAAAGAATTATGAATGTTTTAGTTGGACAATTTTTTTAGCTTTGTGATAGATGGCGCTGTAGTAGTCACAAACGTATAAGTACGTGGTAACACGTAACATTCCGCCAGTGCGGACGGTATTTGCTTCGTGATACATTACCCGTGTTAAAATGGACCGTTTACCAATCGCGGAAAAGGTCGATATCGTGTTGATGTATGGCTATTGTGATCAAAATGCCCAACGGGAGTGTGATATGTATGCTGCTCGGTATCCTGGACGACATCATCAAAGTGTCCGGACCGTTCACCGGATAGTTACGTTATTTAAGGAAACAGGAAGTGTTCAGCCACATGTGAAACGTCAACCACGGCCTGCAACAAATGATGATGGACAAGTAGGTGTTTTAGCTGCAGTCGCGGCTAATCCGCCCATCAGTAGGCGTCAAATTGTGTGAGAATCGGGAATCTCAAAAACGTCAGTGTTGAGAATGCTACATCGACATCGATTGCCCCGTATCATATTTCTATGCACTAGGAATTGCATGGCGACGACTCTGAATGTCGTGTACAGTTCTGCCACTGGGCACAAGAGAAATTACGGGACGATGACAGATTTTCTGCACGCGTTCTATTTAGCGACGAAGCGTCATTCACCAACAGCGGTAATGTAAACCGGCATAATATGCACTATTGGTCAACGGAAAATCCACGATGGCTACGACAAGTGGAACATCAGCGACCTTGGCGGTTTCATGTATGGTGCGGCGTTATGGGAGGAAGGATAATTGGCCCCCATTTTACCGATGGCAATCTAAATGGTGCAATGTATGCTGATTTCCTACGTAATGTTTTACCGATGTTACTACAAGATGTTTCACTGCATCACAGAATGGCAATGTACTTCCAACATGATGGTTGTCCGGCACATAGCTCGCGTGCGGTTGAAGCGGCATTGAATAGCATATTTCATGACAGGTGGATTGGTCGTCGAAGCACCATACCATGGCCCGCACGTTCACCGGATCTGATGTCCCCGGATTTGTTTCTGTGGGGAAAGTTGAAGGATATTTGCTATCGTGATCCACCGACAACGCCTGACAACATGCTTCAGCGCATTGTCAATACATACGCGAACATTACGGAAGGCGAACTACTCTCTGTTGAGAGGAATGTCGTTACACATATTTCCAAATGCATTGAGGTTGACGGACATCATTTTAAGCATTTATTGCATTAATGTGGTATTTACAGGTAATCAAGCTGTAACAGCATGCGTTCTCAGAAGTGATAAGTTCACAAAGATACATGTACCACATTGGAACAATGGAAATAAAATGTTCAAACGTACCTACGTTCTGTGTTTTAATTTAAAAAACCCACCTGTTACCAACTGTTCGTCTAAAATTGTGAGCCATGTGTTTGTGACTATTACAGCGCCATCTATCACAAAGCGAAAAAAGTAGTCCAACTAAAATATTCATAATTCTTTACGTACTACACGAATATGTAATAAAAAGGGGGGTTCCTTTTAAAAAAACGCAGTTGCTATCCGTTTGACCTATGGCAGCGCCATCTAGCGGGCCAACCATAGCGCCATCTGGTTTCCCCCTTCAAGCTAGACAAGTTTCATTCTTTGTAGTGTTTTCGTTTGGCGTTTATTTCGTGAGATATTTGGCGCGGTCATGATCAGTGGACCACCCTGTATAGCTTCCCACATCATCAACCCTTGGGGCGTAAATTCGACAAGAAGTTGGAAACAGAGTGAAGCAAGACACATCCGACCAAATGGTGGGTGGTTCTGAAATTCTGTCGCCCTGAAACTTTCTTCTTATAGAGCTCCCTTCGCGTTATTTTGGTGCTGACAGAGTTTGCGACTGCGGCATTCATTTCTGCGGTGATTTTTGCAGCTGGTGTCCTCCATTTTTCTTCACAACCATCTTCGGTAAGTTTCTGTCACGACGACTCAACACACAATTTCGTCCGCATTATGACTCAGCGTATGATGTTTCTCCGCTTTCACTGTATGCGGCATAAATCTTCGACACGGTGCCTGTTGAAACACCAAATACTTCTTCTGCCTTGATTACGACAGCACCCACCATACGACTGCCAGCAACTGGCCCAGGGAAGCCACTTAGCTCCGACATAATGCACTCACAACCACACAGAGACTGTTTTGGCCAGGACTGAAACTTGCAATGTATTTATGACGTTGCACAGGTGCCCTTAGTGGTCAAGTACAAAGGCGCAGGCAGCAAACTTGCCCAGCATCTGCATTCATGTACAAGCACCCATTTCTCGAGGTGTTCCTTGTCCAACCCCGTCCAGCCCTGTGTTCTACGAACGCCAGAATTGGTGCTCTTACACGTATAGTTCATCATCTGAAATTTTTCTACCGTCGCAGGCATTACATTTTCGAGTTACAAGTTAAAACAACTGTGGCGATAAACTGCAGCCATACTTTTTATCCTACTCAATGCCATTTTAATGTTTTTTTATGTTTCACTTTCGTTAACCCTGGAGGGTTTATGTAAACACTAGAGAAAAATTTTTCTATTTCTTCTTTTTACGCCCAAAAATCTCAGAATTTCAAATTGTTGATTCTACTTCACATTATCGAAGTCTTTCTTTAGGTCCATAAATGAGTGATATATCTTGTTTTACTGTTTCCTTTTAATTTTATATGTTTTGCTTCTGTTTTGCAATACCAAGTCCGGTTACACGGCGAAGAAGAACTACCTCATAACGTATCGAGCCGACAAAAATTTTTCAGATACCAATAGCTCGGAAACGCACCGTTGCGGATGTACGGCCAAAAAACCGATAACCAATAGACGATGAGCAAATGCGCAGGTAAACTAAGTTGCTCCAGCTAATAACTGCTGTGTTACAGGGTGCAGATGCTGGTTAAATTGGTTGAAGATAACGATATCAGCTGAACAGTCGAAACTAGACATTCTTCAATTTAATAAATATATTTAGTTCCTTTAAACAGGAATTTTCTAGCATGTTTACTGGGTAAAGCTCAACTCTTTAAAATACTCTAGACGTACCGCAGTGTCATTAAATTCTTAAGATGATAATCTCCACTGTAGAAACAGCACTGCAGAAAGACAGTCGACATGTGGTACTGTAAGGCTGAATGTTACTAATATTGAAATATAAGGAACACACATTTTAATGCCTCGCGGGGTAGCCGCACCGTCTAGGGTGCCTTGCAACGTTCCGCGCTGGTTATAAAGGTAATACAGTATGTAAAAGGATATGAAAATCTAATAGTCATGAGGAACTAGAATGCAGTTGTAGGGGAAGGAGTAGAAGAAAAAGTTACAGAAGCATATGGGCTTGGACCAGGGAATGAGAGAAGAGAAAGACTAATTGAGTTCTGTTACAAGTTTCAGCAAGTAATGGCGATTACTCTGTTCAGGAATAGGTACACTTGGAAAAGGCCTGGTGATACGGGAAGATTTCAGTTAGATTACATCATCGTCAGACAGAGGTTCCGAAATCGGATACTGGATTGCAAGGCGTACCCGGGAGCAGGTACAGACTCAGATAACAATATAGTAGCGATGAAGAATAGGCTGAACTTTTAAGACATTAGTCATAAAGAATCAATACGCAAACAAGTGGGATTCGGAAGTAGTAAGGAATGACGAGATACGGTTGAAGTTCTCTAAGGGTATTGATACAGCAGTAAGGAATAGCTCAGCAGGCAGTACAATTAAAGAGTAATGGACATCTCTAAAGACTATCACAGAAATTGGGAAGCAAAACGTAGGTACAAAGAAGGTAACTGCGAAGAAATCATGGGTAACAGAAGAAATACTTCAGTTGATCGACGAAAGGAGCAAGTAAAAAAATGTTCCTGGAAACTCAGGACTACAGAAATACAAGTCGCTAAGGAATGAAATAAATAGGAAGTACTCGAAAGCAAAGACGAAATGGCTGCATGAAAAATGTGAACAAATCATACATACAGGAAAGTCATAACGACATTCGGTGACATTAAAAGCAACGGTGATAACATTAACAGTGCAACGGGAATTCCACTGTTGCAGAGGAGAGAGCGGATAGGTGGAAAGAATACATTTCAATCGTCTATGAGGGGGAAGTTCTGTCTCATGTGATAGAAGAAGAAAGAGGAGTCGATTTAGAAGAGATAGGGGGAACAGTATTAGAAACAGAATTTAAAAGAGCTTTGGAGGACTTAGGATCAAATAAGGCAGAAGGCATGGATAACATTCCATCAGAATTTCTAAAGCATTTGGGCAAGTGGCAACAACACAACTATTCATGTTGGTGTGTTGAATGTATGAGCCTGGCGACATACCATCTGACGTTCGGTCATCCACACAATTCCGAAGACGGCAAAAACTGACAAGTGCGAGAATTATCGCGCAATCAGCTTAACAGCTCACGCATCCAAGTTGCTTACAAGAAATTATATACACAAGAATGGAAAAGAAAATTGAAGATCTGATAGATGACGATCAGTTTGGGTTTAGGAAAGGTAAAGGCAAGAGAGATTCAATTCTGACATTGCGGTTAACAATGGAAGCAAGACTAAAGAAAAATAAAGACAGGCCATAGGATTTGTCGACCCGGAAAAAGCGTTCGACAATGTAAAATGGTGCAAGATGTTCGAAATTCTGAAAAAAGTAGAGGTAAGCTACAGGGAAAGTATTGTGTCTCACCGTTTAGAGGTACAAAACGCGTGGGTGTTTTAAAAAAAATGGCTCTGAGCACTATGGGACTTAACATCTATGGTCATCAGTCCCCTAGAACTTAGAACTACTTAAACCTAACTAACCTAAGGACATCACACAACACCCAGTCATCAGGGGTGTTTTCAGCTCGTTCCTGAATGCAAATAAGTAGGAGGCCGAGTTGATAGGAGCTGAAGGAGTCTAGGTTGCAATAATATGCGGTACGGCACACTGTTAGAGAGAAAGATTATTATTCAAGAAACACACAGTACAATGAAATTACTTATCTTCAGTAGTTTGTAGGCCTGCAGCTGCGGCTATGAACTGACAATCTCGTAACATGGAATACCATGAACTAAGACAACATATTCTCGGGGACTAAGCCTGATGGGCCCTCTTCAGGGAGTCAATGCAAAGTTCGCAGAACTGGCTGAGGGCCGATTATGAAAGTGCGTCTGCCTAGGTTGAAATCTAGCTGAGAAGTGAACGAGGCTCACTCCAGCGCCGTCGAGCTGCACAGCCCGCTAGAGTGCGCTGTGCTCGGCAGACGACGGCCTGCCAACCTTGTGTTGGCGCGGCGTTGTAGCAGTATCTACGGCAATGATACTACAGAAAGACGGGTCATGTACAATATGTACAACAGCCAAGGGGTAATAATAGGAGTGGACGACCAAGAACGAAATGTTCGTATTAAAAAGGGTGTAAGACAAAGATGTAGCCTTTCGTCCCTACTGTTCAATCCCTGCATCGAGGAAGCAATGATGGAAATAAAAGAAAGGTTCTGGAGTGGAATTAAAATTCAAGGTGAAAGGATATAAATGATATGATTCGCTGATGACGTTGCTATCCTGAGTGAAAGTGAAGAAGTATTACATGATCTTCTGAATGGAATGAGCAGTCTAATGAGTACCGAGTATGGATTGATAGTAAATTGAAGAAAGACGAAGGTAGTGAGAAGTAGTTGGAATGAGAACAACGAAAAACTTAACATTAGGTTTGATGGCCACGAAGTAGATGAAGGAATTTTGCTACATTGGCAGTGAAATAATCAATGACGGACGGAGCAAAATCAGACTAGAAATGGCACAAAGGGCGTTTCTGGTCAAGAGAAGTCCATTGGTATCAAACATAGGCCTTAAATTTAGGAAAAAATTTCTGAGAATGTACCTCTGGAGTACAACGTTGTATGGTAGTGAAACATGGACTGTGGGGAAAAACGGAACAAAGAGAAGCATTTGAGATGTGATTCTACACACGAATGTCGAAAATTAAGGTAAGGAATGAAGAGGTTCTGCGCAGAATCGGAGAGGAAAGCAATATGTGGAAAACACTGATAAGGAGAAGGGACAGGATGATAGGACATCTGTTAAGACATGAGGGAATGACTTCCATGGTGATAGAGGCAGCTGTAGAGGGCAAAACCTGCGGGGAAGACAGAGATTGAAATACATCCAGCAAATAATTGAGGACGTCGGTTACAAGTGCTACTCTGAAATGAAGAGGTTAGCGCAGGAGAGGAGTTCGTCGCGGACCGTATCAAACCAGTCAGAAGACTGATGATAAGAAACAAAAAACAGAGGTCCATTCTACAGTACAATGTTTCTTTCACAATGGTGATGCCGTTTCCCATGACGGCAGCACCCCTGTTGACATAGTTCGCTCCGTCCAGGACTGGTTTGGTGAGCACGGGTACGAATTGTCGCACCTCACCTGGTCATCACAATCATCAGATGGCAATATTATTGAGCCCTTGTGGTCTACTTTGGAGAGAAGGGTGCATGATCGGTATTCATCTCCATCAACAGTATCTGAAGTTGTCACTATTTTGCAGAAAGATTGGTAAAAGATTCCCTTCAAAACCATACAGGACTTGTATTTATCAAAATGGTTCAAATGGCTCTGAGCACTACGGGACTGAACTGCTGAGGTCATTAGTCCCCTAGAACTTAGAACTACTTAAGCCTAACTAACATAAGGACATCACACACATCCATGCCCGAGGCAGGATTCAAACCTGCGGTCGCGCGGGTCCAGACTGTAGCGCCTAGAACCGCTCGTTTTTTATGTTTCCATGTAGATGTAGAGGCAGTGGTGGAAGTAAAGGTGCGACGGCGGTTCGTCAATCGTCCCTGAACCCTAGATAGCTCAGTCGGTATGAGCAATGCTCGCCAAAGGTACGGGTTCGGGTTCTGGACCCAGTTCGCACTCAGTTTTAGTCTATCAGGAAGTTCTTTTTGACCTAGATTCCCACAGAAATAAATTCTGATACCTCTTCTAAGTTCTGTCCCAATTGTCAGTTTTAGAGGTTAACAGAGGGAGTGAAAGGCTATTTATGATTTGTACAGAAACCAGGTGGCAGTTATAAAGAGTCGAGGGGCATGAAAGGGAAGCAATGGTTGAAAAGGGAGAAACGCAGGTTTCTAGCCTAACCTCGATCTTATTCAATCTGTATATTGAGCAAGCAGTAAAGGAAACGAAAGAAACATTTGGTGTAGGAATTATAATACACGGAGAAGAAATAAAAACTTTGAGGTTTGCCGATGACATTGTAATTCTGTCAGAGACAGCAAAGGACTTGGGAAGAGCAGTTAAACGGAACGGACAGTGTCTCGAAAGGAGGATATAAGATGAACGTCAACAAAAGTAAAAGGAGAATAATAAAATGTAGCCGAATTAAATCAGGTGATGTTGAGGGAAAATGGATTAGGAAATGAAACACTTAAAGTAGTAAACGAGTTTTGCTATTTGGGGAGCAAATGGTCAAAGTTGAGAGCATATAAAATGTAGACTGGCTATGTCAAAGAAAGTGTTTCTGATGAAGAGGAATTTGTTAACATCGAGTATAGATTTAAATGTCAGGAAGTCTTTACTGAAAGTATCTATATGGGGTGTAGGCATCTATGGAAGTGAAACATGTACGATAAATAGTTTGGATAAGAAGAAATAAAAGTTTTGGAAGTGTGGTGGTACAGAAGAATGCTGAAGATTAGATGGGTAGATCACGTAATTAATGAGGAGGTACTGAATAGAATTGGGGAGAAGAGCAATTTTTTGTACAACTTGACTACAAGAAGGGATCGGTTGGTAGGACACGTTCTGAGGCATCAAGGGATCACCAATTTAGTACTGGAGGGAAGCGTGGAGGGTAAAAATTGTAGAGGGAGACCAAGAGATGAATACACTAAACATATTAAGAAGGATGTAGGGCGCAGTAGTTACTCGGAGACGAAAAAGCTTGCACAGGATAGAGTAGCATGGAGAGTTGCATCAAACCAGTCTCTGGACTGAAGACCACAACAACAACAATATCTGTACTTTGCAAACTACCGCACAGTGTATGGTGTAGTGTTCTTTATGTACTACAGTCCGAACCTAGCTATTTCGCACTCTTTTTATTCTCATTATTTCTTCACTGAAATGCGCAGGCCAAATTATTATCCACTCCCAAAGGAGCCCTGACTTACCTACATACTTGTGATTAGAGCTACTGTAGAAGTTTAGGTTGCAATGCTGTATGTGTGAGGTGTAAAGTTAAAAAATATAAGAGCAATCAGCGAAATCAACAATATCTTCGATACAGAAGACTGAAGACCACAACAACAACAGAGGTTAATGCTGTTCTTCGGCCCGCAACGAAGCGACAGATTTTGAACGCTTTTCCTGGGTAAAGCGGAGTATTTTTGGCGGCTAGCTTGTGCGCCGGGTACTGAGGAAGACGCGGCGAGCCGTTCGCGTCGCCGGCCGGCGCGGCTTCCACACACAGCCGCTCTCACGCAAAGCCGCGCCCTGTGTACACAAGCAGCTCGCCGCGGCTTTTCAAGCCGCCTTCGTTCCCGATGCGGCGCAAAGACCAACTATCGCCATTATACCCGGAAGCACATTAAAAAAACGGGGCCAGCGTCGCTGGTGAACGCATGAGGATGATGGTGCTGTTAGTTGCACGAGTATTAACATACAAAACAAATGGTGGACTCAATCCGTGTGAGTACGTGGAATCCATACATATTACAGAAGTGCGTGTTTGTATGTATGTTCTGCATCTCCTCCTAAAGCGCTGGCTCGATTTTAACAAAACTTGGTTCATATATCACTTATTGTCCGGAAAGAATCTGTGCGGATTTAACACTGACCTACAACTCAAAGGCGTTGTAGTGTAGGTAAAAAACCGTTGTTGCTCATGGCGCGCAAATAGCCAGCATCAGCTATTAGATAACGGAGAGCACTTCGTGACCAGCATGTAACTTTACAAGACATTTTCTCACTGACACCCCCCACAAAACCGATGAAAGGACAATACTGGCCAGTTATGACTAAATTTCAGCTTCTCACAGAGATCTAATGTGGGCTGTAATTATCGTATGGCAGCGAAACTTGGTAGATATGCTAATGCGTTAATGCGGAACAGATTTATGCTGGAAAAAATTTAGTTCCAAATTTCCCCGCCAGGTGTATATCCGGCGCTGTGAATGGATGAAATACGTATACAAACGTTTCCTTGTGTAACGGATTAGGTACGGGGCATGGGCAGAAAAGACCGAACAAGTGAGAAAGGCATATTATTAACCACCGCTCACGCAATTTGTAAAATATAAGAACCAGAGACGTCGACGAGATGCTCTACAGCGCATATTTTCACCTAGTGGCGAAAATTGGAACTAATTTTTTCAACCGTAAATCGGTTCCGCATTAACGCATTACCATATCTACAAATTTTCGCTGCCATAATTACAGCTCACACTGTGAGCAGCTGCACTGTAAACAAAACTATGCGGTAATTTGTCGCTTACTACGTTTTCACCGTTCATGCAGTAAAACTGCCATCTCAGGCTTGACCTTCTCATTTATTATTTCGTTACTGCTAACTGTATTTGGAACAGATTTCGCACGTAGTATTCACGTACACTACCGACTGTATTTGCAACTGCAAAAATATATCGTTCTACGAGAGGCACTTCTGGAGATATGACGCCATAAACACTGAGATGTTGAAAAACTGCCGCATCATGCGTGACGTTTGAATTTATTACTGCTTTATTACCAGTTGTGTTCGAATCTCAATCCGCAAACAGTATCAACATATACTGCTAGATGTACGTGCAAAATAATATCATTGTGCGACACCCATCTCAGGACATATGACGTCATATAGAAGAAGCTGCATGAAAACGAAACTTCAGGGTGAAATTCGCTAGAGGTATAAGTGAAGCATGTGTGCAAATACGGGTGAAATAAGATAAATACATCGAAATATATGTAACATATGCGTACACCGGCAAAGCCACGAGTAGAAAGCTCCTCCAAAACCCCTGGATCGATTTCAGCCAAAATTGATACACACATCATTTACTGTCTGTAATGTTTAAGTACTGTTAGTGTTATAACTGTCAGCCTCGTAGTGGTTTTGGAAAAAAGATGATAAAGCGGTGTGAGAAGGGGGTAGGAGGATATGGACAGACCGAGAGGGGGAAACGAAGAAATGGATACAAATAGGAATGGTGGCAAAATGGACAGACAGAGAGGGGCAGGGGGAAATGGACCCAAAGGGAAGAGGAGGAGATGAGCAGCTAGAAGGGAGAGGTGGAGATGGACAGAGAAAGGAAAGAGGAGAAGGTGGACAAAGAGCAGTGCACCGTTGGCCTGTAGAAGAGCGTAGCGTCCCAAAAGATTGGTAAAGTGCACAGGTCATCCCCGTTTCCCCGAGACGTCGAACACATATGCAGAACTGTAAACC
This sequence comes from Schistocerca piceifrons, assembly GCF_021461385.2. NCBI lineage: Eukaryota > Metazoa > Arthropoda > Insecta > Orthoptera > Acrididae > Schistocerca > Schistocerca piceifrons. Next base: position 151,825,572 of record NC_060138.1, on the reverse strand, counting down.
TATGTCTCTAACGTCGATCAGTTGTAGAATTTTGGAACACGTATTATGTTCAAGTATAATGACTTTTCTGGAGACTAGAAATCTACTCTGTACGAATCAGCATGGGTTTCGAAAAAGATGATCGTGTGAAACCCAGCTCGCGCTATTCGTCCACGAGACTCAGTGGGCCGTAGACACGGATTCCCAGGTAGATGCCGTGTTTCTTTACTTCAGCAAGGCGTTTGATACAGTTCCCCACAGTCGCTTAATGAAGAAAGTAAGAGCATATGTACTATCAGATCAATTGTGTGATTGGATTGAAGTGTTCCTAGATAACAGAACGCAGCATGTCATTCTCAATGGAGAGAAGTCTTCCGAAGTAAGAGTGATTTCAGGTGTGCCGCAGGGGAGTGTCGTAGGACCGCTGCTATTCACAATATATATAAAAGACCTTGTGGATGACATCGGAAGTTCACTGAAGGTTTTTGCGGATGATGCTGTAGTATATCGAGAGGTTGTAACAATGGAAAATTGTACTGAAATGCAGGACGATCTGCAACGAATTGACACATGGTGCAGGGAATGGCGATTGAATATGAATTAGACAAGTGTAATGTGCTGCGAATACAGAGAAAGGAAGATCCTTTAGATCATTTAGCTACATTATAGCAGGTCAGCAACTGAAAGCAGTTAATTTCATAAATAATATGGGAGTAGGCATTAGGAGTGATTTAAAATGGAATGACCATATAAAATTAATCGTCGGCAAAGCAGATGCCAGACTGAGATTCATTGGAAGAATCCTAAGGAAATGCAGTCCGGAAACAAAGGAAGTAGGTTACAGTACACTTGTTCGCTCACTGCTTGAATACTGCTCACCGGTGTGGGATTTGTACTAGATAGCGTTGGTAGAAGAGATAGAGAAGATACAACGGAGAGCAGCGCGCTTCGTTACATGATCATTTAGTAATCGCGAAAGCGTTACGGAGATGACAGATAAACTCGAGTGGAAGACTCTGCAAGAGAGACGCTCAGTAGCTCGGTTCGGGCTTTTGTTGAAGTTACGAGAAAATACCTTCACCGAGGAGTCAAGCAGTATATTGCTCCCTCCTACGTATATCTCGCGAAGAGACCATGAGGATAAAATCAGAGAGATTAGAACCCACACAGAGGCATACCGACAATCTTTCTTTCAACGAACGATACGAGACTGGAATAGAAGGGAGAAACGATAGAGGTACTCAAGGTACCCTCCGCCACACACCGTCAGGTGGCTTGCGGAGTATGGATGTAGATGTAGATGTAGATGTAGATGAAGAGATGAGAAGAGAGTGTGAGGAGGAGATGGACAGAGAGAGGGGGCAGCAGGAGGTGGGCTAATGGAAGATAGGAATAAATACACAGGCAGGCAACGCCTGGCATTCAGCTAGTAGATTCATAAATCTAGTGTGCTTCCTTTCGCGCTGCTAGCAACGAGAATAGTTCAGGGATTTACAGGTCGAATTACAGCGAAACCAATAGAGATCACATTTGCATCCACGCCCAGGATGAAATTCGGTACAGTCACTCTCTGTTTCTTGTTATTCGCTTTGACAAGCGTGCGTAACAGGACCAGCAGGATGGTTAATTACGGAATGAAATTATAAAGTGTGCCTGTTATTGCTTGCTGACATATTTTGGATGACGGTCATAGTAAAGTAACAAATGAAAAAAGATTGAGTTTTTACATTTTTAGATTATATCAGTCGTAGTGGAAGGGCCCCGCGAAGAGTGTCCACTAGGAGGTGGAATGAAGTTAAGACTATAAGTCTTGGAGTCCAACGCAATGAAATTTACGGCATATAATACACAAATTACACAGTGTATCTCTAAATCGGGTAGAGTACATTTCTGAGCTTTGTATTTTAAAACAAGTGGCTGTGACTAACGGTTATGAAGCAAAATTCATTATTTTACAGAAGCAATTCACTAAGAAGTAGAGGAACAGTATGGATCATAAAAGCAAAACACAAAAAGAAAGAATATATATATATATATATATATATATATATATATATATATATATATATATATATATCAGCTTACAGAAGATAGACGCCTGAAATGATTAGGCTTCCTTAATAACAATCAGTGTCGGTACACAATACGACACAAAGAAAGAGTAGTTTATAATAAATACTTAAAAACGTATGCATACAAAATTTGGTGTTCTCCGAAATCGTACAGAGATAAATCGATCTTTTGATGTCCGTGGCATAGAACATTGAAACGCAGGTAGTAATAAAGCAGCCTTTGGTTTCACTTAAACAAAAATGAGAGAATAAAGCAAGTTGTCTAGATCAACATCTTGATACTTGTCATTATGCTTCCAAGGAATGCTGTATCTTATAATCTTTTATGATGTCTGTTTCTCTCCCTGTTCGTTTCCTTTTTGTTTTCCAGGGACTCCTGTATCAGTCGACTCGCATTTGTCTGAAAATGAAATGATCGCACGGCATTGTTGGCCGGAAGACCCCTTGCGGGGTGTTCGCCCGCCGAAGTTGCAAGTCCTTTTTTTAGCTGACGCCACTTCGGCGACTTGCGAGTCAATGATGATGAAAGACACACAACACCCAGTCATGTCGAGGCAGAGAAAATCCCTGACCCCGCTAGGGATCAAACCCGGGACCCAGTGCGCGGGAAGCGAGAACGCTACCGCAAGACCACGAGCTGCGGACTCACATTTGTCTAAGAGTTTATTTCTCAGTTGTGTGTACAGTTGCGACCGCTAGCTATTACTTTGCTATATGTGTCTACAGGCGGTTATCGTCTGTCCTGCTGTTAACTCACATCTAGCTTAAATAATTTTTTACTAGTTTCCACATTGACAACGCTTTCCTTCACAATCAGATTTTACGAGTATATTGTCAATATTTTAATCTTACGTTCGCGATTTAAAATTTACCATATTTTTTATAACAACATAGTTAACTGTGGATTTCACTGCCATCAATCAGAACACAGATACCTTTACATCATCAGCGCCTCACCGAGTCTTCTCAGTTAAAAAGGTACTTTGTAATATATTTAAGTACGTAGAGCTCTACATGGAAATTAGTTTCATTATAACTTATATTCCTAGTATTTTATTATCTCCTTTCTCTTTACTTTTTAACAGATCATCTGATGATGATATGGTAATAAGTAGAAACCATTAATGATACAATTTGTGTGACCTGAAACTGCAGTATATATTACAAAAAGCAACAATGAAATGAGTTAACATTATGAAATATTGCATTATAGTCTTCATACTATTTCAAAGTAACCCATAGCTTTAATTTTAAGAATTTCTGTGCAGAAGCTCTGCAATGGAATAGAAGGAGTTGAGCAACATTAAGATGCCTAATTTAGTCTTAAAGTCCGTCACATTTCACAAAATATTTTTATTATCTTCTGGCCAGCTGTTTCTCTTTAACTCCTTTCTATTATATTAATCAGTTGAAGTAAGTAAGGTTTAGTTTTAGGGATTACAGACTGTTCACGTCATTACTTGAAAATCTCACTCTCTGAAAGAAACACTTCACTTCAGCTACATTTTTCAGTATGCAAACGTAGTACCTTTTTGTCCCAGTAATGTATTTATACTTTACACTTTTTTCTACAGAAGAAAGAAATATTGGTAACGGTGAAGAACATTAATAAATATCTGCAGTGACAAACAGTATCCCAAATACCCCATTTATTGAAGAGGTGTGTGCAGGATGTTCTAGGAATAACACTACATTTAACGTAGTAACTAACTCATCAATGAATGGAAATATGCTCTATAAACTAGATTCTTCATTTTTAAATCACCAACAGTGGTAACATGATATTGCAAATGTAGTTTAAGTGAAGCGCTTCTTCCAGAGAGTGTGATTTTTAACTAATGACGTGAACAGTCTGGAATCCCTAAAACTAAACCTTGCTTCCTTCTCGTATTTCATTATTTGAGTGGGGTGCTTTAGAACAACATGTGAGATAATTTGAGAAGTACTGAACTGTGTGTAATGAGCCTTGGCGATGTAGTTTACCTGTCTTCAGCTGGATTTAGTAATAATTTGCCTGCTGAATGTGTTGTTTTTATGTATGAAATGACCTTTGCGCATCGGCAAAAATTTCGTGATGATTTGGATTGGAAAATTGCATGATGTGCGTACTCTTTTTTAGATTGAGCTGCGGAATTGTAACAGTGTTCACTTATATTTTATTGTGCTAATGGCTGAAATCTGTGGTGTGTGTGTGTGTGTGTGTGTGTGTGTGTGTGTGTGTGTTTGTGTGTGTGTGTTTGTGTGCGTGTGTGTTGTACTCGTGCGCACACTCGAGTTCATTACGTGTTCTTTGACAATTCGCTTGCGTAGTACTGTCATTGATTACTATTTTGGCTTGGATGACTGTTTTTTGGATGTTGTATCTTTGTTCTATCGTTAATACATGATATAGATTATTGCTATCTTTAAAGATATATAGGTCTGTTTCTACGCCCCTGGTGTGGTTGGTGGTTGTTTTCAATATGGTTCGGGTATTAAGCAAAACAAAAGTTGTCGTATTGCAAGAAAGATGATCCTCTAGAATTAATTATTTTATTTTCTGCCTTTTCAGTGCTATTTTTTTACTCTTTCACTTGTATCATACACATCTCTATACACACGCTGCATGACAGAAGGTACTTAGCATGGTACCAAATGTTAGGATTCTTCGTATGGAGCACAGGAGTATGGCTGTTTAAACGCATCTGTGCCACCAGTAACTAGTGTAATTTTGTCTTCATGGTCCGTAAGGGAGCGATATGTCGGGAGCCAAAGAGTATCGCTACATTATTCAGTTAATAATTGTTGTTGACATTTTGTAAGTAAGATTTGACTGGATAATTTTTGTCTGTCTTCAAGAGTCCGCTAGCTCAGGTTTTTCAACATCTGCGTGTCACTCTCCTCAGAGTGGGAAAAACCTGTGACCATTGGTGCTCCTCATCTCTGTATACGTTCAGTATTCTCCATTACTGCTGTTCGGTATGTCCTCCTCACAGCTGAGTAATATTCTAAAATGAGACGCACAAATGATTTGTATGAAAGCTTTTGTAGACTCATTGAGTTTTCTCAATATCCGAGCAACGAACCACAGTCTACCACCTACGAGTTTACCCATGACTGAACCTGTATGAGCATCCTATTTGATATCCCTACCAACTGTTGCACTCAGTTATGTGTCATTTGTGAAAAGGATCACATTTGCAACTCTTGACAATGGGAGTGCGAGAATATTTATGTGGATCAGAAACAAATGTGGACCCAAAGTAAAACCCTGTGGTACCCACGACTGATTGTTTCACGTTCTAAGGGGCTATTGTTTGTGGTAGGTATGAAATACCCTGCTTTCTGCTACGTAGTTAAGATAAAAACAATGGCCATTTTGTACTAGGAAGGGGGGGGGGGGAGTTCAATGAAAAAGTAGACTGCAGAAGCCTGTATAAGGTCGGTAGCGCATGTCTGGCTACATCTATCTCTAAATTTTGCCTTTCATCCACTAACACTTGCGTTAGGCATCTCAGCAGGAGTGTGAGGTTTTCCGAAACGCTGCGCCACTGTGAAGTGAGGCAGTTGGGATGGGGCGGAGCACGGGCTGGTGGTTGCTCTGCGTCCGCTGTCGGGTCGCCGCCATTGACGGCTGTATTTGTGCCCGGAGAGGTGAGAGGTGCGCGCTGCTTCCTATTCCGGCCACGGGGCGCGCTCGGGAGAAGCGATTCGGCACGCGACTTCATTTCTCTTAGCCCGCCGTTACGATGCTCACTCGAGGGCTACGTGAGAGGGAGCAGAATGTTTCTGCAGCCGGGTTGATGTCTAGCCCTCGAAACTTTGCGCAGTCGCAGGTCGAGTGGTTAATTCACGCGAGGCTGCCACAAACGTGCCGGGGAATTTAGCGTGGCAGCGGAATGACCGCCGTCCGGAGAAATCCTACTAGTATAAATGTATGTAATCAGCTTGACGAAAATAATTTAACGCTTCATTCTAATTAAAGGCTTGCAAATAGAGAAATTTGTATTGTAGATCCTCCTAATTGGGGCATTAGTGGAACAAGTTAGGAAAAATTACATGGACGCCAGTTCTTATGTAGTTGTCACTTTCAGTTAATTTCGGTGAGTTCATTGCTTTCAGTTGAAGGCAGCTGACAAATCATTTGTTCTACAATTCAATCGGCTTGCATTAACTAGGTCAGTTCGTATGCTCATTTAATCCTTTGAGTCCCAACAATATAAAAAGAATAATGTTACAACTTTTCACAAAATTGATCTTTACCGTCATAGTAAGCAACGAATACAAGAAGAAACTGGCAAAAAGTAAGTAATCAATTGTTTTAAAGTTGTGATTCACTTTGGAACCACTGGGACACACAGTTTTCGACCACTCATCACTTCATGAGGTATATTTGAAATAATTTCGCATGTTTTCTGGACACAGTCCCACATCTCGATTATGACGATGATGTTGATTTGTGCGGCGCTCAACATTGTGATCATCAGCGCCCGTACAAGTTCCCACTGTTTCCAGTTCCAGTGTCGCCACTTGTCGAATGATGATGAGATGTTGGGGAGAACACAGACACAGACCTTTGTTTTACCTACTAGCTCACCTATGACTGAGCCTGTATGATCATCCTATTTCATATCCCTACAAACTGTGGCACCCAGTCATGTGTCATTTGTGAAAGTCCATGGACGGAGAAAATCCCGGACCTGGCCAGGAATCGAACCCAGGACCCCGTGATCCAGAAGCAGCAACGCTAGCCACTAGACCATGAGCTCCGGACCCGCATCTCGGAACTCACATGAACTCACAATGCCCAAACTAAATTACAGACCTAAATAACAAGCAAAAATGGGTCCGAAATCTAATAAACTTACATAAAAATTACATAGTTTCATTTTGAAACCACTCGTGACGGCAGTAGTACAAACTTTTTAGGTTACAATTACTTTAGGCATACTTTGTTTCACTGCCAATGATCTCTTTCAATTTGACCACTATTATTTTTAAAGAAAACCGTGTCAATGTCCTACAGCCACGTAGCACAATCTTCAAGCTGACTGTTGCGCTGAACATTGTGACTCCTATGATGCATTACATTCGTAGGACTGCCTCGTTGTACCTCGTCTCTGTCTTGCAATAGCATCGGTGGTTTCTTGTGAAAAGCGCTGATACTTCAACAAAGAAAAGAAAAAGGTAGTTTCAGGTATAAACCACCGGTACTGGAACGGTTAAGCTTGCGGTGTATCCTACGACACTATGTGGCGATATATCTGATTTATCTGCCAGTTCCTCCAGTATACTGAAGCCAAAGAAAGAACTTCCTTTCCGTGAAGTTTCGGAAGTATCGTACTCAAGTCTACCCTCAGGTGTGAATTAAGCAGTCAACTGGACATTATTTAATTAAGAATAATCGTGGGGATGCTGGTGACTTTGAAGACCACGGAGTGTCCAAAGCTGACTCGATAATTAAAATATATTTTGCATAAAACATTTACAAATCCTTATATAGACAACATTGAAGGAAACGAGGGCACTAATATTATTCATCAAGTTTTCGCTGGTCGACAAAAGCATTTCTTTAAGAAAAGCGTAAAAATGAATATCTTTTGCTCTTTAAAAAGTGCAGTATAGTGTTGAGGCTAGCCAGGTAGATAACAGAAGTTTATTATATTTTTTAAATCCATTTAAAATTATGCCATTCAATTTTACGTGATGTAGCCCTTTTCAAAAAATATTGAAAAAATTAGTTTGGAAAATTAAGGTTTCCCAAACTGTGAAAACATACTCCAAGGTACAACATATTCATGTACCATGACCAATATTCCACTGAAATTCACGAGGGTTGTAATAAAGAAAATTTTATCAATATTGTATTATCTAGTTGTCCATCAGTTACATTATTACACTACTACACACCAATAAGCAGTAAGTGAAATAAAATGAAGGAGAAGTATTATGAAAAATCAATTATAAAGAAAGGAAAAATACACTACATTCCATTAATCTGCCGGTATGACGTAAGTTATTATTACACGTGAAAGCAACTAATGTGGCGTAGTGGAAAGTGCCGTACTAAAAACACACCGTTCAGTCTCAAGTCGGTCCAGGGAAGTTGTCTGTCATTTTTCACCCTCTCCGCCCCTGAAAATAATTTATTGATGTTACAGCACTTTGGTTCGGAGACTACTTAAAAATGTCGTTATCCACTGAGAGATTACATTACGAACATCTACATTTGGGTTTAAGCGGACCGGTAATTACAGCCTGGAGAACGTGGTCCTGAGTAGCTTGGAAAGAAGTTCCAAGCAACGCAAACGGGTACTGAGGAACTCCTGACTGTGGGTTTCAAGGTTTTATAGAATTCTAACGACGGGCGCTGAAAATACGAGGACAGTTTCCAAAGTTCGTGGAGTCACCACTAGATATCACTGCTAGTGCAACGAAGTTCTCGTGTCCTTCGTATGCACGTATTGCGTCAGGGTTATGACTGCGGACGTCTCTGCTAATCCCTTGTAGTGATTTGTGAAGCTGGAAACAATCTATATTCGAACAATGATTAAGTATCCCATACAGAATGATATGAAAGCAAAGGAAATTCATGCCGGTTTGTATTGCACAATGAGGGACTCTCCTGTTCCTTTATATTCAACTATTGCCAAGTGGAGTAACGAGTGTAAATCTGGTACGGACAACTTAGATGATGATAGCGTAGCGGTCGGCCAAGACGTGCCATTACTACAGAAATTACAACAAAAGTACAAAAGTGCATAAAATGATAATGGAGGATCGTCGACTGGAAGTGTGAGAAACTGCTGAAGCATCATGTTTATCACCTGAACGGGCAGATCACGTTTTAACAGTGGAATTGGAAATGAGAAGAGTATCTACAAGATGGGTTCTGCTTCAGAATGAAAATGTCCGAGCAATTTTTGACCCGTTTTCGAAGCAATCAACAATATTTTTTACGCCGGTTTGCGACCACAGATGAAATTTGGGTCCACTAACATGCTCCAGAGACAAAGCGACAGTCAAAGCAGTAGAAGCATGTTGATTCACCACCAGCAAAGAAAGGAAAGGCAATTGAGCCGCTGGAAAGGTCATCGGGTCAGTTTTCTGGGATGCTATTCTGCTGATAAGATTATCTTCTCACTGGCCAACACTACGCTAATATTCTGGATCAACCACAGCAAAAGAAAGTTGAGAACCGCCCATTTTTCACAGGGGAAGGAAGTCATATTTCATAAAGACAAAGCGCACCTAAACAGATGTGCCTTTGCCGTGGCAAAAATTGAATGAACTACGATATTAACTGTTGCCAAACCTACCTCACTCGCCTGATTTATCTACATCAGACTTCCATCACTTCCTCAATATCAAAATTTTTCTCAGTGGGCGGAGATTCTCTTAAAACGAAGACCTGATAGCCGAAGTTGATGGGTATTTTGCAGACCCGAAGGAACCTAATTTTCGAGATGGGATCAAGGCGCTGGAACGTCGCTAGACGAAGTGCGTTAGTGTACTTGGAGGCTACATTGGAAAATAAAAAGTTTGCTGAGTTACGTCGTTTATTTCTATTCCATTCCGAGAACTTTTGAGGCTAACAACGTAAAGCACTTACGAGAACGAATTTTCAGCCGCAAGCTCGCAGGTCTGCTTAGAAAACTTTAGTGGCTGTTCCATTACAAATATGGTTCTCCAATGCCTTTTGTTATAGTCGAGATAATTAATGGCTGGACCAGGTACACGGGAAGCTCAGCTGGGCCGATCCATGGCACCGACACGCCACAAGTCTGAATGAACTACGTCTTAAAATGTTATTTTACAAAGATGGAAATAATAGTACTGCTCCAGTTCAGTAGTCACGCCACTGTAACGACCAGTGGCACAGATATTAGTGTCAGTGGCGCTGAGGAACAGATGAAATCGTTAATATTTAACAAGGTCGCAGAGTCCTATAGAACGTCTATCACATTATATACAGAATTTGATGCTAAGTTAGCCCCTGTTTAAGCCATAATATTTCGTAGTTCCATGTACCATAGAAAATCTGGTTGGAATAAAGCACAAGTCAAAACACTCTAAAAGAAGCGAAATAGAAGTGATCCAAAAAGCTACGGACCAGTGTGATTGACATCCATCTTAGAACATAATCTGAGTTCAACATAATGTTGTATTTCGAAAAGGCTTAGCCTCCTCAATGCCAACCAGCGTGAATCCAGATCTGAAGTGAATGATCGTTCGACACGAAAATTAGTCTACTTTGCTTATTTTCATTCTCTTACGTCGTATGTTAGTATATTTTGGGGTAACTCATCCTATTCTAAAAGGATATTTTTGGCTCAGAAACGGGCGGTTCGGGCAGTAAGTGGAAAGTTCACGAACCTCTTGTCGACCCCTGTTCAAGAGGCTGGGTATTTTGACATTGGCCTCTCAATATATAATTATATTCCTTACTGTCTTGTTAACAATATTAGCTTATCCCGAAGAATATGCAGCCTTCACTCAGTTAATACTCGGCAGAAATCAAACCTGTATTTGGATCGGACCTCCTTAACTCTTGTGCAGAAAGGTGCGCAGTATACTGCTGCATTCATTTTCAATAAACTACCACTCGAATTAAAAAATCTTAGTTGTAATCCAGGCGCTTTCAAATCGAAACTGAAGAGTTTCCTCATGAGTCACTGCCTCTATTCTGTCGAGGAGATTCTTGAAAAAATGAGCTGATTCTTGTTGTATTGTTGATTGTGTTTACTTAAACTTATGGATTTACTTTTTTCGGGTTTATAAACATTTTATTTTTGTATGTTATTACTCTTATGTTGTAATTTCATGTACTGACACGTTCCATGACCTTGGAGATTTGCTCCTCAATTTGGTACTACGGAACTTGACGTGTAAATAAATAAAATAAATAAAAAGACAATTTATCGCTCGGCTGAAGATGTCTTAGTAGAGAAGACGAAACATGTTATTTTTGATGGGGCGTCGTGAACAGATGTTGAAGTGACGTGTTCTCTACCCCTGGTAAGTGCGTTGGGAACTTTGCAGTTAATGTTGTATGTTGGTGACATGGTAGATAACATCAATAGTAACCTCAGACTATTTGCAGATAACGCGTTTACATATAATTATGTACTATCTGACAATAAGATGCTCAAATACTCTGATAAATCATTATTTCAAAACGGTGCCAAGACTGGAAAGTTGCTTTAATTTTTCAGGAATGTAGTCTTGCACACTTTACAAACTCCAGCAACATGGTATTATAGGAATATAACAGCAGTTACAATTAGAATCAGTCATCTCATACTAATACTGGATGGCTATAATTAAAGTGCAGCACCCACGGAGGTCTAGCGTCGGCTGTAATTATCATATGACAGCGAAACTTGGTAGATAAGCTAACGTATTAATGTTGCACCCATTAACGATGGAAATAAATTAGTTCGAATTGTGCCCACCAGGTGAAAATCTTGCGTTGTACACCATCTCGCCGGCCGCGGTGGTCTAGCGGTTCTAGGCGCTCAGTCCGGAACCGCGCGACTGCTACGGTCGCAGGTTCGAATCCTGCCTCGGGCATGGATGTGTGTGATGTCCTTAGGTTAGTTAGGTTTAAGTAGTTCTAAGTTCTAGGGGACTGATGACCATAGATGTTAAGTCCCATAGTGCTCAGAGCCATTTAGCCATACACCATCTCGTCGACGCCTCCAGTATCTGGTCCCGGCGGAGGTTCGAGTCCTTCCTCGGGCATGGGTATGTGTGTTTGTCCTTAGGATAATTTAGGTTAAGTAGTGTGTAAGCTTAGGGACTGATGACCTTGGCAGCTTGTTTCATATTTTCTGCCCATGTCCCATTCCCAATCCATTACATATGGAAACATTTTTATACGTCTTTCTTGCTCCAGATTTGCACCTTTTGGGCAAAATTGGAACTAATTTTTTCCAACTTAAATCGGCCCCGCATTAACGTATTAGAATATTTACCTAGTTCCGCTGCCATACTACAGTTACAGGCCGCAGTGGATCTCTGTGAGTAGCTGCACTTTTTAATTATAACGATCCGGTATGTCGGGGTGCAACGATTGTATGGGCGCAAAACGCCGATAGCATGACTCAGGCTTCGGTTCACAGGCAGGATACTGGGAGCATGTAATGAGTCTACAAATGAGACTCCGTACAAAACGTTCGTAGGACACAACGTAGAATATTGCTCAACTGTGCAGCACCCATACCAGATAGCACTAACAGCGGGTATTTGACATTTACAGAGATTGGTGGCACGAATGGTCACAGGGATCATTAACTCGCAGGCAAGCGGCACGAAAATGTGGTAATTTCTAAACTAGATGACGTCAATTATCCCGCGAAAGTCTACTTATAAAGTTTCAAAGAAAAGTGTAAAGTGGGGAGTCTAAGAACATAATATAGCCACCTACGTATCGCTATCGTAGTGACCACGAGAACAAGATTAGACTAACCACAGCACTCACAGGAACATTTAAGCAGTCATTATTCTCGCATGCCATCCGCGAATGGAAAGCGAAAGAACTGTAGTGTATGATACATCTACGCCTACATCTAGATGTTTTATTGTGTGTAAAGGGGTTACTTCGCGTTCTGTCACTTCTCTACTTTCCTAGTACGGGAAGAACGGTTGTTGGTAAGCCTCCATGTGGACTTTAACCTCTCAGATTTTATCTTCATGATCTGTTCGCAAAGTATGAGTAGGAGGAAGTAATATATTGGGTGACTCTCCCAGGATTACACGGCTTTGAAATTTAAACAATAAATCACTCCGTGATACTCAACGCCTCTTTTGTAAAGTCTGCCACTGGAGATGGAGGAGCATATCCGTATCACTTATGCGTGGTACTAGAGGAACTTGTGACGAAAGGCACAATCCCAGACGGACGAACAATACTCATGTACTGGTCGAACGAATGTTTTGTAAGCTACCACCTTCATGGCTGGCTAAAATTACTGAGGATTCTTCCATGAATCTGGCATCTGCCTCTTCTACGACTCCTTTATGTGATCTGGCCACTTTAAAACGTCCCATACGCACGATCACAGACATTCAATGAATATCGCTGCTTCCGGTGACTGTTCAGTAATTGTGTAATGATACAATTACGGCTACAATAGGAACTAACCTCTGTCGTGAACTTCACAGCTATTCACAGATTGGCAGAGCACAATGAGTATCGCTAACATTCGGTCAAGCACTGTTTTTAGTAATTTTCTGTGTCAGTTGAGTGATTCCGCATGATGGATACACAAAATGTTCCGAAACAGTGGAGCAGTAGAGAGGGAGAAGGGGGAGAGAGAGACAGAAATAATGAGAGAGAGACAGAGAGAGAGAGCTGTTAAGTACAAAATCGTCATTGAAGCACTGTAGAATGCTAATAAACTGTTTTTAGACTTCCGTACCTCAGTCGGTAGAAACGAAACCCGTACATGATCACTTTGTTCCCCGTCTATGTTTCTGGTCTGTCTGTCTGTCTATTTGCCTGTCTATCCGACTGTTAAGAAACATTTTTCTCAGGAACAGGTAAACTTACAAGTTGCAATTTATGTCGCATATTAAGAAGTACGGAGATTTATGGCACGTATTTTGGTACTCGCAAACACATAGAACCCTATACTTCCCGTTGACCTGAAATAATGACATTGGGCAGGAAGTAGAAGTAAAGGAAAAAAGATCCGAAAATTGTTTATTTGTAATTATATCACACGAAAAAACATTTTTTTTGTCATTCGCTATCCGACAGTCCGTTTGTCCATTTTTTAAGACCCCTTTCTACCAGGAAAAGGCAGAAGTATCAATTATAAGTTTCTATCACATTCTAAGGTTTATGCTCCCTTGGCGACGTAAAAACTTTACGCTTCCAAATCAATGCAGTCAAAAGATACGGCCATTTAAGTCACATATCCTGATACCCGCAAACTAATTCCTCAAGACCTAGACAGTACTTCCGTTGGGCTAGAATCATGAAATTTGGCAAGAACTAAGATTTCATAGTAGAAGTAAACGAAAAAAATCCGTAAATTGTTGAATTTCAATTATATCACGAGAAATAAATATTTTTTTGACATGTTATGCGATTATGTCTCTCCGTCCAGCACCCCATTTCTTCAAGAACGTGTAGACATATCAGGTTGAAATTTATGTTACATACTTAAGTCTGTGGCCTCTTGGCGGTGTAAAACATTTAAGATTCTACGTAGAGGCAGTCAAAAGATACGCCCATTTATGTCACATTTTTCGATATCTTGCCAATATCGTTATCAATAACACGCAAAATCGTGAAATTCTCGGTTCCCGGCATGGATGAACTATCTATATACCTAATTTTGTACGGAGCTCTCGGTGTGCTAGTCCTAGTCGCGCTTGTTCGGATTATTTAAAAAAAATAAATATAAAAGTGTCCTAAGGTAATGAAATTTTAATATTCGGTCACGTAAGAGCATGACATAAGTTCCCCAGCATAAATGCGCGATGACTGTGATGTGATGTACCCTGTTTATACCTGTCGTTTCACTTGTCACTGTTGTGCTCTGCTGCGTAGTCTACAAGGTGCATTGTTGCTTAATGGAACTAACACGGTGTTTGAACAGTAAAACTTTTCATCTTTCACCGTAGGTATGCCTGTAGTCATAGAGCTGTTGCTAGTTTGCCGAGTATATCCGGAATTACAGTTGGTGATATTATAAGGTGGCTTGAAAAAGAGGACCGCATATAATATGTTCCTCTAAAATGGCAGCTAAAGAAGTTAAATGGTATAGATGGACTATTAATCATACGAAAGATTAAGCGCAATCATCTGTTAGGTCCTCCTAAAATTGCAGTCCAGCTGCTGTAGGAGTGTGGTAAGTAGATTAAAGTACAAAGGTACCCCAAAAAGCCGCACGTGAACAAGTGCACCGAGGCAAAGGGCTCTGGTACCCAAGGACCCATGTTAACAAAACGTTGGACTGGTGGATCGTGTTATATTTGGTGGTGGTAGGAAATTCAACATATTTTCAACAAACAGAGGAGCTGTAGTGTACCGAAATCCAAGGGACGAGCCGCATCCTGAATATTTGCAACACACTGCAAAACACGGTGGAGGGTGGCGGAGATATTCTGGAAACATTCCTCACACACAAAGAAAGAAAATATATTATGTGGACATGTGTCCGGAAACGATTACTTTCCATGTTAGAGCTCATTTTATTACTTCTCTTCAAATCACATTAATCATGGAATGGAAACACACAGCAACAGAACGTACCAGCGTGACTTCAAACACTTTGTTACAGGAAATGTTCAAATTGTCCTCCGTTAGCGAGGATACATGCATCCACCCTCCGTCACATGGAATCCCTGATGCGCTGATGCAGCCCTGGAGAATGGCGTATTGTATCACAGCCGTCCACAATACGAGCACGAAGAGTCTCTACATTTGGTACCAAGGTTGCATAGACAAGAGCATTCAAATGCCCCCATAAATGAAAGTCAAGAGGGTTGAGGTCAGGAGAGCGTGGAGGCCATGGAATTGGTCGGCCTCTACCAATCCATCGGTCACCCTTGGAGAACACAGATTTTTATGGTGATGTGCTATCTTGAACTGAGAAGGAATACCTAGCGGATATCTTTCCGTGATGCCAAAGCAGACAAATAGGCGATCAGACACGCTCTCTGGGGTGAGGCAGCCGGCAGTGCTATTTTTCAATACCTGCGCAGCCCGAAGCCGCGGCTGTACCGTCCCGTTGCCTTGTCGGCCGCGGGGGACGGCCCACGTCCCATTGATCTGGCCCGGCGTTCCGGCGCTCCTCGCCCCGCCGGCTACGTGACAACACGTCGACTCGGAAATCGCTGCGCTGCGCCGCTGTGTCGTATCGCGGTTTTGCAGGAAAGCACTCACAAACCACCCCCGCGGGGGGAGGGATCGGAGGGGAGCCTCCACAGCGCTGGGGTGCGCCTTCCCAGCCTCACTGGCGGCGACAGGTGCATTCCTCGTCTGCGGCTGACGACTGGCGACTGTGGCAGAACGTTCGAGGGAAAAAAAAGTCACACTGACATAAAGCACTACGAGAATATGGGTTCATTTTTCAGTCTAGTGTTAAAAAATTGTAAGTTATTTGCTATTGACCGTAGGATACTAATAAAGGACCTAATTCATCCACAATACTTGTTCACTCGATTCTTAAATAACACCTTTTAGTCTGGAACCATTACCAGGTAGGATTAAGGGGGGTAGGACGTCAAACGGCCTGACTTGGAGCAGGAGAGGCATCACAGGACATTTTAATTTCCAGTGTCCATACTTTTACAAATAAATTCATAAAACTTTGTCAGCATCACCAGGAAGGATTCAGGATTCATACTCATTGCAGTGGAAGTTCGAAAACATAACAAAATAAATTTCTTTTACGTGTGAAAGTTTATCATTTTTTCAATTTCTAATGGCTGCATTTGTTGCTGTAGGTACACTTTCCTTCATAAGTTAGAGAGATTCTTCGATGAATTTTTCACATCATACATACCATACTCACAGGTGTATGAAACTCTAGAATTTATTTGATTTACGAAAAAACGCATGAACTGTTATATTTTAAACTTCATCTTTAGGAAAAACACACATTTTATAGTTAATTACATCAATTTTTACCACAGTTATTAACAGATTTCGAAAAGTCTAGAGTTTCATACACCTTTAATTATGGTTTGTATGCTGTGCACAATTCATCCAACAATTTCTCTTACTTATGAAGAAAAGTGTACCTATAACAACAAACACTGCCATTAGTAAGTGAAAAAAATGATGAAATTTCACATGTAAAAAAAAAATTATTTCGTTATGTTTTCGAACTTCCACTGCTATGAGTGTGAATTCTGAATCCTTCCTGGTCATGCTGACAAAGTTTTATGAATTTTTTTGTAAAGGTATAGACAGTGGAAATTAAAATGACCTGTGGTGCCTTTCCTGCTCCAAGTCGGTCCGTTTGACGCCCTACCCCCCTTAATAGCAAAGATAGGGAGGATACAACGAAGAGTGGCGCGTTTCGCCCGTTTGTTTAAGGCTGTTGTTGCTGTTCAGACCCCTCAACATCGCCGTCATTAGCGCCCCTACAAATACCACATGATCTTGTTAAAGTATACAAGGACGTGATGAAAAGAAATGCCTCTGAATTTTTTATTTGAACTCTCAAAGCTTTTAAATGAGGTAAACGTTGTTATCACTCTGTGCCTTTATTCTTTGTGTCTACACACGAGCGTCTGCAGTCCTCTGCCGCCAGAGAGCTCTGAAGTATAACGCGTAACATGGCAGTGCGTAACGTCATGTCGGTGCGTGAGAAACAACGTGGTGCAAACGAGTTTCGAATTCGAAGATATCGTCGACACATAGGGCATCCTCTCCTTCAGCATAACAGTGCTACACCACGCACAAGTGGTGTGACATCTGCAATAATCCAACGCTTTTTGTTCACCGTCGTTGGTAGTCCTTCATACAGTCCCAACTTGGTCCCATTCGATTTTTATCTCTTTCCAAAAATTAAAGAACATATTCGGAGATTTCGATTTAACAGTGACGAAACGGTGGCAGTAAAGTTGAAGTTGCGGCACCATTCTTCAGTGACGGTATCAACAAAGCGGTCTCTCGTTGTGTTCGTGACCAGGGTGGCTGTATGAAGAAACAAATTTGTACACAGGAAGATCGAAGATGAAGAATGTTAATAACGTCTGTGTTGGTTAAAAAGCTTCAGAAGTTTACGTATAAAATATTCGGAAACGCTACTTTGAACGAGGTTATCACAAAAGTCAGGTCTCCTATTTTTTATAAGTACGTAGACCTGTTTATTTCTGCAATGGTTTACAATAAGTTTACTGCTTGAACATTTAGCTATTTTTGGACATAATCACCATTTCTGTCGATGCATTTTTGTAGGCGCTGTGACAGTTTTTGTATGCCCATGTCATACTAGCTCGTCGCCATGCTGTTCAGAAAGTTATCAACCTCTTCTTTCACCTCGTCGTCGGAGCTGAATCGCTGGAACCACAATTAACGCTGACAGATACTGTGAGACTCTGAAAAAACTCAAACGGGCAATTCAGAACCGGAGAAGAGGAATGTTGAGCAAGGGCGTACACATTCTCCATGACAACGCTCGCCCACACATCGTTTGGCAAACCGCTGCTTTCCTGCAACAGTGTCAGTGGAACACAATCACTCACCCACCCTGTAGTCCTGACTTGGCGCCCAGTGACTATCACCTGTTCCCTAGGTTAAAAGAACATTTGCCGGAAAGCGATTCAGCTCCGAAGACGAGGTGAAGGAAGAGGTTCATAACCTTTTGAACAGCACGGCGGCGAGCTGGTATGACATGGGCATACAAAAACTGCCACAGCGTTTACAAAAATGCATGGACAGAAATGGTGATTATGACGAAAAACAGCTAAATGTTCAAGCTGTAAATTGATGTAAGCCATTGTAGAAATAAACAGGTCTATATACTTATAAAAAATAAGAGACCTTATTTTTGGGATTATCCTCGTAGCACGCTTTTGTATAAAATGCACACATGCCAAAAATCTAGTAAAGATCGCATTTGTTCTACCTGACTCTTTGTTATACTAGGACAAAGAGTTACTCTTTACGGTACAAAACTGAAAACTGTTAACTCCGACTGTGTCTTAAGGAGAACTATTAAAATGTGATTTAATAGACCCGAAATACCACGTAACAGCGAGTACGGAAATGTTGGTTGACTGATCACTTACAGACTAACTTGAAGCACTGAAGTCTCGTGCCCAATACTTTACGTAGGACGTAGCACACAACAGAAAGTCTCAAAAATTGGGCCACAGTCATCTCATTGTCACTTAAAATTGAGGGGAGCCCTGCTAATAAGCCGTCTTATCCCGTCTTCTCAAGGTATAAAATACGGTCAATTAAAATGTAGCGATCGATCTGTACTCAGTACGCAACAGGCACTACAAAGTTGCGCATCTTCCAGTCTGAAGTGGTGACCACACAGCGATCTGTTTTTTTTTAACTTCATGGTGCATGAAGAACAATGAAATTCCCAAACATTTTCCAGAAAATCGACTTAGAGGTTTTACGGGTTTCCTTAATAACCTAAAACAAGTTTATGTATGAAACGGTCCACGTGTCACTTGAATTAGCGCCTGCAACTCGAAAGCGGTGCAAGGTACAGAATTTTTTTCTTAACAATTGTTTCTAAGATAAATGTACCCTGCAACACCGTTACAAGCTTTTCAAATTGTTTTGCCCCTCCTCATCTGTATATACACCTAAAATTTAAAAAGATAGAGGGGAGATACGTTAACAGAGATTAATGTAGGAGGGTGTCGGAATGCAAGTGCCCATCTCCGGAGTTAATGGAAACTAAGTTCGGGTGGGAGGATCCAAACTCAGGTCCCTTGAGTTATGGTGTGGCATTTTCAACATTTGGGTACTTGGTGCTAACAAGGCGGGCAACTGAATTTCCATTCCTGAAATGTACATACAGCTGAAAAAAATTAACTCGTAATGTTTTTTTTTTAAATTTATAGGTCTTTATTAAGAAACTTTTATAAAAGATTGGTAATTAAAAATTTGTATTTGCAATGAAAAATGAATATTGTGTGCAACACGTAATTAAAAATAAGAAGACGTGCATTTTCATAAAAAATGAAAGTGTTATATTTAATGACGCCAGCGATTACCAGTCTCGAACGCTACAGTTTTTCTCATATTTATGTATCTTGAATTTGCACGCCCCCGCCCCCTCCCAGCTCCATCCACCCTCCACAGGGAAGGCAAGCGTTCTACTAGACGCCAATGCTGCTTGTTGAAAAGTCGACCTTGCTTTAGGTTGTTAGAGACACTCAGAAAACTACAAAGTCGATTTTCTCTAGAATGTTTGAGAGTTGCATCTAGCACGCCTCCGCCCCCTCCCAGCTCCATCCACCCTCCACATGGAAGGCAAGCGTTCTACTAGACGCCAATGCTGCTTGTTGAAAAATCGACCTTGCTTTAGGTTGTTAAAGACACTCAGAAAACTACAAAGTCGATTTTCTCTAGAATGTTTGAGAGTTGCATCTAACCGCTTTGATTGACCGATATTTGAATTCTCAACTTCACGTACCATAATATAATATAAAAAATTACAAAAATCTGATTATTGTGTGATTACATTGTGAGAAGGAAGCTGTGTGTCACAGGGCAGAGTGCTAGTCCAAGAAGTGTTAAATAGATGGGTGTAGCTGAAGACGTAAAGTTGTTCTATACAGAATGAAGATTTATTGTTAAACAGGCTGGTTCATAGCCAACATCGTAAGTCCTAATATCGTAAACACTTATGTCGTACAATTTCAAACAAATAAGAATGTCCTCCAGTTATTGAAATCAGATATTAACTGTGACGTGTTAAATGAAACTCAATATGAGAAATTCCTTCAGGGCCAATTGCCTACCAGAAATCAATTCAACATGACGATAAACTAAGTTCAGCCGGCCGCTGTGGCCGAGCGTTTCTACGCGCTTCAGTCTGGAACCACGCGGCTGCTACGGTCGCAGGTTCGAATCCTGCCGCGGGCATGGATGTGTGTGATGTCCTTAGGTTAGTTAGGTTTAAGTAGTTCTAAGTCTAGGGGACTGATGACCTCAGATGTTAAGTTCTATAGTGCTTAGAGCCAAATTAAGTTCAACGTGTATTGTACTTAGAAGTATCTGACATTGTGTTGCCTTAGAGACACTGATGCTAACTTTTTAATCATACTTGTGCTTCCAACTACGTTTTAAGGTTTACTTCTCGGGCAATGTAGAAAAATATACGCTATTTAGTCAGCAACAATTAGTAATAACAATATTATGAAAAGTAATATCTTGCAAGGATCTGTTCAAGGATTCTACCAACCATACAGTCAATGGCGAAATAGAGATTGACAAAATCGTCTTTTTTATTTTCTTGCTACAACAATTACAAAAGAATTTCAGAACGCAGCAATCGGTATCAACTAGGTAGTCGTCATTTTGAAATCTTATTGTGGTTGTTATAAGAAAATAAAAAGATCAGCTTCACATGAAGCGTGTTTTGATGACAACCAGGTTGTTGCTATTGTCTTCAGTCCGACGCCTGGTTTGATGCATGTCTCCACGCTAATCCATCCTCTGAAAACCACTTTATCTTTGTATAACTAGTGCCACCTACATCCACTTTAACCTGCTTGTTGTATTCATTCTTTGGTCTCCCTCTACGATTTTTACCACTCCCTCCCCCTCCCCCCTCGCCCCATACACATATGTTTCCCACCAAGAAGACACTAAAATAATTGATTCTGACGCTATCGAAAGGCACTTTTTCGACAAATTCGTTTTCATGTGATTTTGCATGTTGTGGCAGGAAAGAAACGTTAACGCAAAGAAGAAAATTACGCCTGGAACAACAGTAAAGCAATCAAGGGCAAAACGTACTGCATATAAAAGCTTCTAGCAAAGGCAGTTCCTCAGAAAAGCATCGGATCTCCCGACAGTTATGATGGAAATTATCGTTTTTATCTAAGTATCATCAACTCAGCCATTTCACTTCCATAAAAGGGACTGGAACAATTGTTGATACTGAAGTTGTGTTAACTCACAAAGATTTTATCTAGGTAGTTTGTGTGTTTATTTCAGGTGTAATCGCCACTAGTTCAACATATTTTAAGAAGAAGAGAGGCTGGAGATATTTAGTGCCTTTTACAATTATGAAATCAACAATGAACAGGATATCCAAGTACAGAGACTGACTGAATGGTAACGTATTAAAAGACGAAGTACTATGGCTGTTAGTCAACACGGAGAACGATCAAAATTGGAACGTGAATCTGCATACATATGTTTCGTAATTAGACATCAGGGGCGTCTGCAGGCTGTATGAATGCATTCGTTATCTTACACTGAATAACGAAGAAGCGTGTATTTAGGATTGCTAAGCTGCTGTCGAAAGCCGAAGGCCTGGTGGACAAGAGTGGATTCGATCAGAAGACGCATGCTTTATCACGTGAAATCTGAACTGTAATTCGGGACCGCATTCTCAAGTAACCTGTCAAAATATCTCATTACGGAGGAAAGAAGCAAATTACTTTGATTCAAGGCTGAACCATAAAAAATGTATGATTTATTTTGAGAGGAACATTCTAACCTTGAAATAAAATATACATTTTATGTTGATTATCTCAATAAGAACTTTGGCTACAGATTCTGTAGACACCAAATAGACGTGTGTAGCACCTGCGAAGAACTTCAAGTCAAAACAAAGTCTCCACACTTACCATAAAATCTTAAATTAGTAGCAGCAAGTGAGCTAAGTATTCTCAAACGCAGAAGTCGCAAATTTTATTCGTCCGAGAAAACCTGCTCAGAATCCTGCCAGCCCGATGGTAGAGTCTGTGTTACTACATGCAAAATTTACCTCTACCTCATATACACTACCGAGCGAGGTGGCGCAGTGGTTAGCACACGGGACTCGCATTCGGGAGGACGACGGTTCAATCCCGCGACCGGCCATCCTGATTTAGGTTTTCCGTGATTTCCCTAGATCACTCCAGTCAAATGCTGGGATGGTTCCTTTGAAAGGGCACGGCCGCCTTCTTTCCCCATCCTTCCCTAAGCCGAGCTTGTGCTCCGTCTCTAATGACTTCGTTGTCGACGGGACGTTAAACACCAATATCCTCCTCCTCCTCCTCATATACACTCCGTCTTCAGGCCACAAGTGGCCCATCGGGACCATCCGACCGCCGTGTCATCCTCAGTTGAGGATGCGGATAGGAGGGGCGTGTGGTCAGCACACCGCTCTCCCGGTCTTTAAGATGGTTTTCTTTCACCGGAGCCGCTACTATTCGGTCGAGTAGCTCCTCAATTGGCATCACGAGGCTGAGTGCACCCCGAAAAATGGCAACAGCGCATGGCGGACTGGATGGTCGCCCATCCAAGTGTCGGCCACGCCCGACAGCGCTTAACTTCGGTGATCTCACGGGAACCGGTGTATCCACAGCGGCAAGGCCGTTACCTCTACCTCATATACCTGTTCAGGAAATATTCTACACGAGGCAGCTATGGGTACATGTATTTACCACACACAACCTCCAAGACAATAGTTCCAAAGTCTATATGTATATGAGGCGCAGGCCAAGAAAGAGGCCAGTGAAGTGCGAACATTCATACTGGACTATCTCGCCAGTGGAACTAAATCAGGCACGAAGAAACCTCACTTGCACTCGGACGCGTGTCCGGGCCAAAATAATAATCACCTCTTTACTCGTTTCTGCATGTGTTTGGTCGAAGATAAACGATTAGAGGAACTTATTCACCGCTTCCCTATTAGAGGTCATTCCTTCGAGCCTAGCGATAGGGATTTTGGTGTTTTCAAGAAAAAAGTTAAGTCATTCGACAGAATCTACATTCCAAGAAAATTGTCCAATCATTGGTAATGAAAAAAGCTATGTTACAATAAAAATGGTGGAGGGACCTGACATTATTGATGTGGATGCATGGCTGCCTAAGCATTATAGGTAAATAACTCTAAGTGATGGATCATCAGGTTAGGACGTTCCTAGAAGTGCGAAGGTGCTGTCTGCTCCTGTGTCGTTCTCCGAGTTTCAGTTCTTCCCTTCATTGGGAGCACAGTCCATACATTCTATTTGTCTCAGCCTGGAACAAGGAATGGTCCTCCTACGAACCATGTGAGCAAGGACGAGTAGCAATCAAATCAACGAAACAGGGTGATCTCAAGGACGTTCGTCGTTATGTCACGACTTCTGAGGCAGTGAAGCATTCTCTGATGGACTACTAGAACGTCTGTGACAATGAAAACGCGTTACCTGCCTTTCCTAACAGTGTGGCTCGTTTTAATAACAGTTTTGTTGTTCTATATCGATGATTATAGTGCAGCTGTTTTATGGATAGGTGGGTTATATACAAATACGGGATAAGAAAATAATAAGCAATTCCATGATTTGTAAGAAGAAAATAATATTTAAACTGTTGATGTTATCTTTTGTTTTCATGCTTGCTTATGAATATATTCGTTTAGAAATAAAGTAAATAAACCACGAATGTGAATGTCATTGATCGCTTACTGGTTCTGTTCGTTTCATGTTGAAAGAAACTAAGCCCATTTACCTATTTTGCTTGTAAAAGCTTAGTAACTTACGGACAAATACTATTTTGGATTTATTATAACGACGTGTGTGCACTTTACACTTCAAACAATTACGTCTCATATTACATTACAAAAGCCGAAATTTTTTTGGTCGTTATTTCAAAACTTTCAAAATTGGACTTAGTGTTTTTCAAAAACGAGCGATTCAATTGCTATGTACGTGTCAGTTTCCAGTATAGAGTACAGATTGTTTTTTTTGGTACCAGAGTCTTTAACCATGGACAACAGATGTTAAGTAAGAAAGACTGACATTTCTGCACATTGAAAACAAAATTGAAACTGCATCTTACAGGTCTTTCCTGAAAAATATTTAATTGTCTTGTAGTAGGAACAAGAAAGTTCTGTTACTAGAATGAAACCGAACAACCTTATTTTTATGCAAAGTTCTCTTCATACAACATGTAGACGCCCACAGTTCTTCGATAAACATTAGTGTAATCATGGGCAAATCAAATATGAAGTAACAAGTATACGGTAGTTATGTAATGAACTGTCAGTTCAACTTTTTTTAATGGAATTTAACTTATTATAACTAGTTTTAATTCGTAAATTTAGCAGTTATAAGAACGCATAGTATAAAGCGCATTCATGATAGTTAATTGCAGGTTCCGTTTACAGAATACCTTTGTGACAGCTGCTTCTTTCCCTTACTGTATGCTTCCATCAATCCCAACAGCTGCTTTTCTTCTTATTGTATACTTTGATCCGTTCCGCATTTCTTAAGGCTCTCCGTTGTATATGATCTACGAAACACAATAAATGAATGAATGAATTAAAGTCTACCGAAAGCTTTATGTCAGCTTTTAGCTACCCGATCAAAGCACCCACATGAAACTACTGTAGAACTTTGTACTTCACAACTAAAATACGAATAAAACACAGCACACGCTCTCTTTTCAAGCAACCAACGCAATCACAAAAATGGTTCAAATGGCTCTGAGCACTATGGGACTTAACTACTGTGGTCATCAGTCCCCTAGAACTTAGAACTACTTAAACCTAACTAACCTAAGGACATCACACACATCCATGCCCGAGGCAGGATTCGAACCTGCGACCGTAGCAGTCGCGCGGTTCCGGACTGCGCGCCTAGAACCGCTAGACCACCGCGGCCGGCAACGCAATCACAGAAAAACACAACTGTACAATAATAACGTTGGAACTCGGTAAGAAACACGAGACTATCGCGAGTTCATTGCATAGCAACGTGCCATATCGTTGTTTACATTTACATAAATGACCAATATATGTACGGTACGATGGAGAGGGGATAAGTCGCGCATTTGAAACTGTCCCTTGCGGAGATGGTGTCAGACTTGGGGACGAAAACGGAACTCTAACAAAACGTGAGTATCGTGTAAAAATACCAAAATATCGTAATATGTCCCCAGATTAATTCTCCTCCAGCGCTACACTATCAGAAAAGAAATTTCTAATAATCTAATGTATATGTTATAGTGAAACGCTAATAGTTTAATTTCATATAACAAACTGACATTGTCTGGTAAAAATATGGGAACACGTTCGTATTTACCGGCAGACGATTTATTTTCGGCCACTTAATTGGGGTACCAACTTCGCTGCCGCGCGCTTGATCTACGGCGTAAGCCCAGTGCTAGTGTAGCATATTTCGACCCAAAACCGGCATCAAAGAGGTGTTTGTCTTATGTAGCTGATACTTCATCACTAGATTTCTGATTTGTACTATTTCTACAAACTTTCTGAACTCTTTCGTGAGATATCTAGTACATGCTTATTTTGTTTAAAATTATGGCAGCTTGTGCATATTAGCTACATGATTACTGGGATATAAATGCTACATCACGTAAATAGTGAACTGGTTGGTCAAAGTCTCAAGGTTCAATGAGGGCTCTTATTCTACAGCATGGTTCGCCTTAAACATGAACCACTTTCATTTCGTGAACGGTCAAAATACTGAAAGCAGCTTTTAAAAAATGGTAGGAGAAATAAGGTTGCGTACGTTTTTCCACGGGTAATACACTTACCTGTTGTATCAACTTAGATCCTCAAAGAAATACGTATTTTGTTTAAGATATGCATACAGGGTATTTAATGACTTTCTAGTGATATAATACTTGTTAATGTTGACGTTCAAATTTTCCTAAAATATTAGGGAAATGTGGTAAGATAGAAAGGCAGTGATAGGTTATTGCGTTGTGAACTCCATCAAGTGTGACTCTTATGTCACACTGTGTTGT
The DNA here is from genome assembly GCF_021461385.2 of Schistocerca piceifrons. Taxonomy (NCBI): domain Eukaryota; kingdom Metazoa; phylum Arthropoda; class Insecta; order Orthoptera; family Acrididae; genus Schistocerca; species Schistocerca piceifrons. Next base: position 151,799,139 of record NC_060138.1, on the reverse strand, counting down.
TCAGTGCAGCAAGAAGATAGGCTTACACGCTGAAAATAGCACAGGAAGCACCGAAAAACGTTTGGGTAAAACAAAACTAGGCGAGTGGCGTCTTGCATAAGGCGGCATTTCGATACACTTTTTAATTAATATTTATTTACTCATGAAAATAACCACATACAAACGCATCGATCAACATTTAGCAGTCATTACATAGCGTTTCTTACATTATCCCTTGTCTTTTATTTTATTTAGAAATACCGAGTAACCCCAGGATCAACTTATTTTCTCCTCGAATAGAACAGAACCAAATTTTTCACTGTGAAAACTGTTTGATCTACGACAGTTGTCCAGAAAGCAAGTTCCGATCGGTCGCGAAATGGACACCACAGTGAAAAACCTATGACGTTTTGCACAGGTGTGTTGGGCAGTGTCTCTAGAATGACCGTCGATCGCATCAAGACGCTCTTTCCAGTTGAGATCGCACTGTGAGCGAGTGAAGGTGTAGAACAACGATGTCTCCCGCCAAGTAGGAGGGCCCGCTGAGAGGCTTCGCCTTAATGAATGCAGCCCACCTAACACAACTGGCACGCACTTCCTTCTTCATGGCAAATTCTCAGCCGCACTGTGCAGGTGCAGTGAAGACGCTCCTGCAGCCTTTTCGTTGGGAAGTGTTCAATCACCCACAACACAGCCCTAATTGGCTCGTCTTGAGTATCATCTCTGTTCACATGAAACGCTGGATACGAAGACAACACTTGGGCGCGGGCTATACGCTATAGACCAGCGTAGAGAAATATCGGAAAGCACAGGCGGCTGCCTTTTATGACGATGGTGTTGGAAATTGGGTATAACGCTCCGACAAATGTCTAAGTCGGAGTGGCGACTATGTAGAGAAGTATCTGGAAAATGTAGCTAACTATTTCAAATAAAATGTTTTCGATTTTCACTGTGGTTTCTATTCAGCTACCGATCGGAACTTCCTTTCTGGACAATCCTCGTGCCGGCCGGGGTGACCGAGCGGTTCTAGGCGCTACAGTCTGGAACCGCGCGACCGCTGCGGTCGCAGGTTCGAAACCTGCCTCGGGCATGGATGTGTGTGATGTCCTTAGGTTATTTAGGTTTAGGTAGTGCTAAGTTCTAGGGGACTGATGACCTTAGAAGTTAAGTCCCATAGTGATCAGAGCCATTTGAACCATTTTAACCACAACCCTCGTATTTACGTTTAATCTTTTACGTGATACCCAGACCGACCTCAGACGCACACAACATTTCCTCCTTTGGTCAAACTGGCGACTGCGACTGTAAGGAGTGTGTCTGACCGAAGATTAAACGTAACGTAAGAACCAGACTATAGAGGTACGATTGCCCGTCATTAGCAGACGAGGAAAAGGGAAAAACTACATCTGAGGTCATAGTTTCTGCTTACAGTAATTAACTTCTTTAATTACTCTTTCTAGTGTTGTCGCTCTCTGTGTCGAGTTAAATTGGATTGCTCACTCCCTAACAAAATGATCGAAGATGACTGTCCTGTGTCACAGAATCTTGCGTCACGCAGGTGGAAACGAGTTCGTTTGTTCGGCGGCGAAGTGCGAGTCGATGTGACTGGCTTATTATTCAGGTGGCGTCTGTGCTGCGCACACGCAACGCTACGGACTTCACCGCTGCCAGCGAACAGGAAATGGATGCGCCACTGGGGACGTGGGGAACAGCTCCTACTGGGAACACTCCAACAACAAGTGGGATTTTAATGAGCAGATGGAAGTACCGTGACAATACAAAGACACGTATCCTTATGTTACCGGGTTTGTTCCACCAACATTGAGAAACTTACCAAACCTCTTAGCAAATTTTAAAAACCACTATCACAGAACTCCATGTTCTGTGAAAAACAGAAAGGCCGAAACTGAACGTTCCATCCCAATAACTAAACTCTAACAACCTAGTTATTTCCCCTCCAACTTCGAATGCTGGTATACTGCCGCGCTTATAGCGAGGCTTTCCACCAACTCTGCACCTATACACACTCCGTATTCTCTTTAAATGAAACTTAAAACCTTCTCCTTCGTCCAGACAATGAAATCAGTCCAGATATTTATGCATACTATCAACTGTAACGTTTTCTTAGTATTCCACCAGACATCTCTCCCCATTTTCTCTGTACCTTTATATATCTCATTTTCTCTTCATGCTGTATCCCTGCCAACATCCCACTCTTCTACCCCGTATCTGTTTACTACCGTGCACTCCAAGGCCTACACTCAACTCCGTGGTTACAACTCAGCGGATCCCTCTGCTTGGACCAACATGCTAAAATCTTTCATTCTCTCAGAAGGCCTATAGATTTCCCTCGCCTAAACATTCTTCCATGGTGCACACGATTTAACTTTTAGTGAAACTGCAGCGCTTCATTTTAAGATCGTCACCTGTCCAAAACGTCTTTTAAATATCTTTTAATCTTTTTTTTATGTTTACCTGTTTTCTCGTTTACATTAGCAAACGAGGAAGTGTTGAGTTTAATTTTATATCTACGCAATAAAAGAAATACATCTATTTACTAATTTCGAAAACATATGCAAATGTTTAACTTTTTATACTAATTTATCCTTACGTATTTTCGAGCTTATTGGCTAAAGAGCTGGGTGTATAGACATTTGTTAAGACGCTTCAGCAGTTCTGTGGTGTGCTTTTCCCAGTTGAGTTTATTATCAAGCTGTAATTCCAAGAATTTAATACTGTCCACTTCTTCTATCTGCTTGTCATCATATGTTAGGCATATATTCGTGGGACACCCCTTACAAGTTCTGAACTGCATGTAGCGTGTTTTTTCAAAGTTTAGTGACAAGGAATTGGCTAGGAACCAGTGATTAATGTCCACAAATATTTTATTAGCTGATCTTTCTAAGACTATACTTGATTTGCTATTTATTGCAATGTTTGTATCATCGGCAAACGAAACGAACTTGGCATCTGGTAATGTTACTGATGAAAGGTCATTGATATACACAAGAAAAAGTAAGGGCCCTAAAATGGAACCTTGTGGGACTACACAGGTAATTAGTTGCCAGTTGGATGATGCCTGATAACTCTATACATGTCTCTTTCCTAATAACACCCTTTGTTTCCTGCCAGAGATATAAGATTTGAACCATTTTGCAGCATTTCCTGTTACACTATAATATTCTAATTTACTTAAAAGGATATCGTGATTTACACAGTCAAATGCCTTTGACAGATCACAAAATATACCAGTTGCCTGCCAGACATTTCAAGTAACTTCCACAATATGAATTGACCCTCACTACCCCAGCAGAAATAATGTCTTATCATTGTGTATATCAATGACCTTTCATCAGTAACATTACCAGATGCCAAGTTCGTTTCGTTTGCCGATGATACAAACATTGCAATAATGTGCTAATGAATTAAGAACATTTTCACTGTAAGTGTAGATAGCCTTGTCAATATCAGAACCCCTCAGAAATCCGAACTATGACTTTGACTGTATGTTATTTGAGATAAGATGTTTATGAAGCCGATTGTACATCACTTTTTCTAAAATTTTTGAAAGCGCTGGAAAAAGTGAAATTGGATGGAAATTTGATGCTATTTCTTTATCTCCCTTCTTAAACATTGGCTTAACTTCAGCGCATTTTAACTATTCAGGAAATATTCCACTGATAAACGACTGGTTACACAGATAGCTCAATATGTTACTTAACTCAGAATCATATTCTTTAATCAGCTTTGTTGATATTTCATCATACCCACTAGATGTTTTTGATTTTAAAGATTTTATGATAGGACATTATTTCTGCTGGGGTAGTGAGGGTCAATTCATATTGTGGAAGTTACTTGAAATGTCTGATCTGAGGTAATCCATAGCAGCATCTACAGAACCTGACAACTCCATATTTTCAGTAACAGTTATGAAATATTTGTTACATAGTTCTGCAACACTATATACATCTGTCACCAATGTATCATTTACTCTTAATGCTGTTTGTCCCTCTTCATGTCTGGTTCTACTGGTCTCCTCCTTCACTATATCCCATATTGTCTTTATTTTGTTATCTGATATGACTATCTTTTCCTTGTAATATATTTGCTTTGATGTCTGTATTACAGTCTTTAATATTTCGCAGTATTTCTTGTAATGTGCTATAGCATCAACATCAGAACTGTTTCGGACTGACAGATACAGTTTTCATTTTGTTTTGCAAGATACCCCTATTCCTTGAGTGATCCATGGCTTCTTTGTAGAATTTACTCTAACCTTGGTAAGTTTTTGGGGAAAACAGTGTTCGAATAAGGTAAGCATTTTATTAGCAAAAGTGTTTTATTTTTCATTCATGCCATGAGCACTATAAACATCAGTCCAGTGAAAGTCTTTGAGTAGTGTCCTAAAATAATCAGTTTTTGGCTTATTGATTACCCTCTTGATCTCAGATTTAACAGATTTTATATCCTACTCAGTGTTAACATTTAACAGAAGGAACTGCATGTCATGATCTGAGAGGCCATTGGCTATTGGTTTTGTAATATAAGTTTGTTCATTGGACTTTTCTATAAAGATATTATCAATGGCTATTTGTGAGCAATTGGCTTCCCTAGTGGGGAACTTTAGAGTGATAATTAAGTTGAATGATAGTGTTACTAACTCTGATAAGTTCTTATTGGGAGAGTCTTTAAGGAAATCTACATTTAAATCACCAGCAACCACTGTTTCTTTGTTTTTGGTTGTTAAATGGGCCAGTACAGCTTCAAGGTGGTTTACGAACAGATTAAAGTTACCTGCAGCTGCTCGATATACACTTACTATTATGAAGGATTTTTTGTGAAATTCTACTTCTGTTGCACATGCTTCCATATGCTGTTCTAGGCACAATTTATGAATGTCTATGTTCTTCAATTTATGACAGTTCCTGATGAATGTGGCGACTCCTCCTTTCTCCATTTCTGATCTACAAAAGTGAGATGGTAACCTAAACCCTGTAACACTTAAAAGTTCTGTACCAGTGGTCACGTGATGTTCAGAGAGGCAGATTATGTCAGCTGGCTTTGGAGACTCTAATTCGTCTGTGCAGATAATTAATTCATTAATTCTATTTCTCAGTCCTCGAATATTTTGATGCAATAAAGATAGCTGACATTTAACATTGACTGAGTTAAAATTGGGTAGAGTTTAAATATCTGCTGACTGTTGAAAATTCTTAACCAATGGCCATTTATGTTGATGTAATAAGCTAGAATTATGTTCTTTGGTTTATTTCTCAAACTGAAGGTTTGTCTCAGTCTTAAACTCTCTTAAAATTTAGTTTCTTTCTGTCTTCACTACCCTAAAAAATGGTCTTTTCTGAACCCTTTAACCACTGGTATTTTATCACTCATGACAGTGCCTCTCCCCTTTAACTTTCCTGCTATTTTCCCAACCACTTTACCCTTCCTCTTCCTGTTGAGGTGAAGGTCATGCCTAGTAATATCCCACCTATGTGTGACCCTGCACCCGACATAAGCAACCGTTCCAACTCCGAATTAACTCTCTTGACAGAGGAGCTCAAATGAGGTCGGTCATGGCACCCAAAAACAGATACAAACTCAGCACTAGTATGCTTCGATGATGATGCAATCTTTCCCAGGTCACGCTCTATACTGTACCCAAGATCTCTGTCAATACTATTACCTGCCCCACCCACTATAACCACGGTGTCTTCCTTAGCGAAAACTTTGCAAAGTGATCCTAAATCCACTGTCACCTGTTCCAGACCAGCACTAGGTTCAAAAAATTGGTGACCTGGTATTCTGATCCTAGTTCATCCTGCAAAAGTTGGCCAACACCTCTCCCATGGGAACTACCTAACAACGCTTTCTTTGTCTTTACTGATTTCCCTACTTTCTTACTTTTCAATTTGCTGCTGAAAGTTTGTTGTGCCCTGTCTACACCTACAACTGCTTGAGGCTCACCAGTTTCTAACTGAAGCAACAGGTCAAATCTATTTTCCACATTCACCACTAAGCTGTCACACAAAGTTCTAGGCCTGTTCCTCCTGTTGCCTGTTGCCACTTCCCACCTCTCTTTACCCTTCTCCCTCCTTAACCTGTCAAGATCTCCCCTGGCCTTGTCTAACTCAGCCTGAAGGGTGGCAATTTTCCCCTCCTGTTCTAGTATCTTCCTATCTCTAGTACAAATCCTACAAAACCACTGATGAGTCTCATTTACTTCCCCTGTTCCCACGCCACTACAGTCACCCACATGGAAAAACTACAGCACCCATCACACCAAAGCCCCGACCTAACAACTCTACAGCAAATCAAACACTTTTCACTCATAAGAAACGTAATAGTTTGTTAAGAATAAGTCAGCTAAATTACAGATAAATACGAAAATATGGTTCCACAAATTTGGACTATACGGAACTGTGTGTAAACAAAACAACAGCGCAAAGTTTCTGAAACAACAACAACATAAACTTTACGCCACTTTCCGGAAATGCTAGTTAAAGAATGAAGAGGTAAGCTACAGTTAAATTGCTGGAGAGAACAAAGAACAACTAAATTCTATAGATTTGTTGCGCCAAAACGTAAACAGAAAATACGACTGTACGATGTTTTCGCGTTTTCTGCTGTATTACGTAAAGAAAAATTAAATCTTTAATGGTACACTTAAAAGGCACACTAATACACCTATTTACCGCGTAATCAGTAGTAAACTATATGTTTCATAATGTAAAATGACTTATCTTTACGAGAACACCAACGCTGTCACTTGGCTGCAGGGCTGCCAACTTGTCACCATGTCATCAAACGTTAGCAGTTCCCATTCGAGAGCCAGTCTCTTTTCGCTACTAACAGAATAGTTGTGCAGAATCAAGTTTCATTATAGGTCCCTTCCTTGCACCTCGCCGTTGCAAACGGTCGTTTAACCACGACACGGACACAAATTTAAGTAAAGCAAATAGTGTGGAAAAAAAGCTGGCCCGAGGGAGCCTTGAACATAGCTCACCCACTTGGCACTCTAACAACGCCGTATCTCTTTCTAGTTACTCTATATTGCACTTCTTATTCTTGAACGTTCATTGTTTCTATTTTGCTTTTTTGCGTAGTCTAGTACACCTCCTCCCTGTTTTCATTCTTAATCTGTGTTCAGTTTCTGACGGACTGTCCACGAGGCCCTCTTACCACTAAATCTAAGGAGGGCGCGATGGGCAGTTGCCATTGTGAGCAGGATATGTCAGTATGTGCAGCCTGCGTGTATGCTTACCTATATGTCTATACGTATGTGTATCTATAAGCTCTCCTGTTCTGTCTAAATGGTACTGATAGACATGCACACATATTTAATTCTCTATCCGCAGCGTTGGTAGCAATCCCTACAGGAAATACAAAATAGCATTTCATTGCTGATTTAAGTACATAGTTATTAAAATCGATTGAACTGAGAATATTCCAAATGTGTTCCTATGGCGATTTATCATTTCTTATTGTGTTACCAGTAGTATTTTTGAAACATATTACATCTATATGTCCTGTGTTACATTTCCGTCTTGTTTACTCATTTCAGTTTGCAGTGGATGTAACTTTTTTTAATGTTACAACCTGTCGGTACCTATAAACATTAAAAATTACTTGCGAACGTAATAAAATTTGCCATATAGTCCGCTGTAACTCAGGGAAAAAGTCACTTCGACATATTTACTCGTTTTGAATGTATTTGGGACGACCAGCCTTGGCTACTTCGTCATACATTAGGGTTTGTTCTCTTTCCACTCAAGTGGAGCGTGAAAAGAATGGTTGATTGTACATCTTTATGAGAACTGTCTCCGAATTTTACCTACACGATCTCGACACGATATATACGTAGGTGTTGAAGAATGTTCATATTTTCTGCCGTAAATGGCGCTCGTGGAGCTTTCTAATCATGCTCTTGCTAGATATGCTGCTCTTTCTTGAAGTGACACTAAGTTACGAATTTTCAATACTTCTATTATACTCACATGACACTCAAACACGGCTGTGACTATTCGCATCATTGTATATGATAGATATCTCCTTTTAGTCCAAAATGAAGTGGGTTCCGCAGATAGTATTCATGCAAGAGACGTATATTTGTATCAAATGCATACTATTGTAATAATAATCCACTAGAGCTGTTTTTTATTTTTCATTTACCACTGCCGGTTTCCAGCGGTGGCTCATTCTGAAGCGGCACCTGGATACAATGAAGCTGTTATCGGCATATATATGTAATTTTAGCTTGCGGAATGAGATCTTAAATGTTACTTGTTAGTTATGATCTACCTTTGATTTGTCATATCTTTCAAGACTGTTATAGTATCGATTATGTGTCTCAGAAATGATCTTTATTAAATTTACATCTTTTATGGGCCTTCAAGTTCTGTTCTGGTGGTTTTTAGCTTATCTATGAAAATCTATAAGAAGTTCATAAAAGTTCTCAGTATATATTTTTATTCCTCATTTCTGTTTGTTCGTTTTAAACGTTATTAGAATTTTTTGCCAAATGCATCCAGATTTGTGTTTCCCCTGAGATGTTGAAGTAGCTTTCTTTTTCGGCTCTGTGAAGAAAGGAATGGTTAATGCTCATGTCTGTTGTAGAGTTTCGGATTTCTCTAAGTTGCGTACTAAGTGTGGAAAGGTTTACGCATTTGTTTTATGTTCTTTGCATCTTGTTCCGAATTTTCGTTTTGTTTGCCCGATGTCGAACATGTTACAGTGGTACATCTAATTTTATTCATTCTTGATTTATCTTATTTTTGAGTTTTGTCTGTTCTGTGTAATCTCTACTGAAGACTTAAATCCAGTTTCCCACTGTTTCACTGTTTAATGTGCCCACACTAAATCTATTTTGTCATTTCAGTTCACATTCACACACAGTTTACGGTCAAATATTCTTATAAATGGCTGTATCTATGACTCGTCAACTTTGCAGTCAACACATAGGACGCTTTTACGCTTCATGAAGTGTAGAACTTTAGATATTTCTATGATAAGAGCAATTTAACAGTGTTTGCTCCAGACTTACATTCTGCCTAGATCTGACCGAATATAACTGCAGTTTTTACTGGACATAATTTCCTTATAGATAACTATGTCATCCGGGAAAATTCTGAGATTGCAACTAATACTAATGCAGCATGTCATTCTTAATGGAGTGAAGTCTTCCGAAGTAAGAGTGATTTCAGGTGTGCCGCAGGGGAGTGTCGTAGGATCGTTGCTATTCACAATATATGTAAATGACCTTGTGGATAACATCGTAAGTTCACTGAGGCTTTTTGCGGATGATGCTGTAGTATATCGAGAGGTTGTAACAATGGAAAATTGCACTGAAATGCAGGAGGATCTGCAACGAATTGATGCATGGTGCAGGGAATGGCAACTGACTCTCAATGTAGACAAGTGTAATTTGCTGCGAGTACATAGAAAGAAAGATCCTTAATCATTTAGCTACAATATATTAGGTCAGCAACTGGAAGCAGTTAATCCCATAAATTATCTGGGAGTAGGCATTAGGAGTGATTTAAAATGGAATGATCATATAAAGTTAATCGTCGGTAAAGCAGATGACAGACTGAGATTCATTGGAAGAATCCTAAGGAAACGCAATCCGAAAACAAAGGAAGTAGGTTACAGTACACTTGTTCGGCCACTGCTTGAATATTGCTCACCAGTGTGGGATCCGTACCAAATAGGGTTGATACAAGAGATAGAGAAGATCCAACGGAGAGCAGCGCGCTTCGTTACAGGATCATTTAGTAATTGCGAAAGCGTTACGGAGATGATAGATAAACTCCAGTTTAAGACTCTGCAAGAGAGACTGTCAGTAACTCGGTACGGGCTTTTGTTGAAGTTTCGAGAACATACGTTCACCGAGGAGTCAAACAGTATATTGTTCCCTCCTACGTATATCTCGCGAAGAGACCATGAGGATAAAAACAGAGAGATTAGAGCCCACACAGAGGCATACCGACAATCTTTCTCTCCACGAACAGTACGAGACTGGAATAGAAGGAAGAACCGATAGAGGTACTCAAAGTACCCTCCGCCACACACCGTCAGGTGGCTTGCGCAGTATGGATTTAGATGTAGATGTAGATACTATTCTTCTAGTTCAGTGAGTAACTACTTTGCCCTTGGGCACACTACATGTTACGTAACACGTTGACCGTCGCGAGACCGCCAGCAGGCACATCAGACTGCACGCCTGATGCCGTGTGCCCATCGGCTCTCACTCGCTGAACATGTATGCTTCAAGTGGTCGTTGTATGAAAACATAAGTAAATGAAGGACACGACAAAGTGGGGAAAGGGGGCAGTCGTGTTCTGCCATACGGTGTGTGAAGTTGGTGGATTTGTTGGTGTTTCGCGGTGGTTTGTTCGTGTGTACCAGCAGCGATGTAACACCCGTGGCCATGAAGCACAAATACTGAATTGTTGTCGGAAAGAGATCCTGACGCAGAGGACCGATTACGCGTTTCCCGGCTTGTGAATCAAAGTCGCTTCCAAACCCGACAGCAATTGCTACAGGCAGCGAATGAAACGTCCACCACAACCTTTTGTTTTTCTTCATCAGTCTTCTGACTGGTTTGATGCGGCCCGCCACGTCCTCCTCTCCAGTGCCAACCTCTTCATCTCAGAGTAGCACTTGCAACCTACGTCCTCAATTATTTGCTGGATGTACTTCGATCTCTGTCTTTCTCTACAGTTTTTGCTCTCTGCAGCTCTCTCTAGTACCATGGAACTCATTCCTTCATGTCTTAACAGATTTCCTACCATCCTGTCCCTTTTACTTATCAGTGTTTTCCACATATTGCCGGCCGCCGTGGCCGAGCGGTTCTAGGCCCTTCAATCCGGAACCGCGCTACTGCTACGGTCGCAGGTTCGAATCCTGCCTTAGGCATGGATGTGTGTGATGTCCTTAGGTTAGTTAGGTTTAAGTAGTTCTAAGTGTAGGGGACTGATGACCTCAGCTGTTAAGTCCCAAAGTGCTTAGAGCCATTTGAACCACTTTGAACCACATATTCATTTCCTCTCCGATTCTGCCCAGAACCTACTCATTCCTTACCTTAGCAGTCCACCTAATTTCCAACATTCGTCTGTAGCATCACATCTCAAATGTTTCGACTCTCTTCTTTTCCGTTTTTCCCACAGTCCATGTTTCGTTGCGATACAATGGTATATTCTTAGAAACTTTTTCCTAAAATTAAGACATATGTTTGATAGCAATAGATTCTCTTGGTCAGGAATGCCTTTTGTGCCATTTCTAGTCTGATTTTGATGTTCTGGCTCAAATGGCTCTGAGCACTATGGGACTCAACTGCCGTGGTCATCAGTCCCCTAGAACTTAGAACCACTTAAACCTAACTAACCTAAGGACATCACACACACCCATGCCCGAGGCAAGATTCGAACCTGCGACCGTAGCAGCAGCGCGGCTCGGGACTGGAGCGCCTAGAACCGCACGGCCACCGCGGCCGTGATGTTCTCCTCGCTCCGTCCGTCATTGGTCCTTTCACTGCCTACGTAGCAAAATTCCTTAAATTCATCTACTTCGTGATCATCAGTCCTGATGTTAAGTTTCTCGCTGTTCTCATTTCTGCTACTTCTCATTACTTTCGCCTTTCTTCGATTTACTCTGAATCCATATTCTGTTCATTTCATTCAGAGCTGGTTCAAATGGCACTAAGCACTATTGGACTTAACACCTGAGATCATCAGTCCCCTAGACTTAGAACTATTTAAACCTGACTAAGCTAAGGACATCACACACATCCATGCCCGAGGCAGGATTCGAACCTACGCCTAGAATCGCTCGGCCACAGTGGCCGGCCATTCAGAGTTGTTCTCTCGTGCCTTTACCTTTACTATACCCAAACTGATTGTCACCTAGCACATCCTCAGTTTTTTTCCATTCTTCTCGATAATTCTCGCACTTGTCAGCTCTTGCAGTCTTCGGAATTGCATGGATTATATTTTTCCGAATGTCAGATGGTACGTCGCCAGGCTCATACATTCTACCGACCAAAGTCAATAGTTATGTTGTTGCCACTTCCCCCAATGATTTTAGTAATTGTGATGGGATGTTATCGATCCCTTCCGCTTTATTTGATTTAAGCCCTCCAAAGCTCTTTTAAATTCTGACTCTAATACTGGATCCTCTATCTCTTCTACATCGATACCTCTTTTTGCTTCTATCACATCAGACAAATCTTCGCCCTCATAGAGGTTTTCAATGTATTCTTTCTGCCTAGCCACTCTCTCCTCTGCATTTAACAATAGTATCCCATTGCTTTTAATGTCACTGAAGATTGTTTTGACTTTGCTGTTTGCTGAATATGTCTTTCCAATAATCTTTTCTTTTTCGATTTCTTCACGCTTTTCATGCAGCCATTTCGTCTTAGCTTTCCAGTACTGCCTATTTAGTTCATTCCTCAGCGACTAGCATTTCTGTATTCCTGAGTTTCCCTGAACATTTTTGTACTTCCTCCTTTCATGGATCAACTGAAAAACCCATGGTTTCTTCGCAATTACCTTCTTTCTACCTATGTTTTTCCTTCCAACATCTGTGATTGCCATTTTTAGAGACGTCCATTCCTCTTCAGCTGTACTGCCTACTGAGCTATTCCGTATTGCTGTATCTATAGCCTTAGAAAACTTCAATTGTATCTTGTCATTACTTAGCACTTCCGTATCCCACTTCTTTGCGTATTGATTCTTCCTGACTAATCTCTTAAGCTTTATCCTACTCTTCATCACTACTATATTGTGATCTGATTCTGTATCTGCTCCAGGATACGCCTTACAATCTGGTATCTGATTTCGGAATCTCTGTCTGACCATGATGTAATGTAACTGATATCTTCCCGTATCACCCCGTCTATCCCAAGTATACCTCCTCCTCCTCTTGTGATTCTTGAACAGAGTACTTGCCGAAATTTACTACCGAACTCAATTAGTCTTTCGCGCCTCTCATACCTTATTACAAGCACACATTCTCCAGTAACATTTTCTTCTACCCTTTCCCCTACAGTATACCCGAACTATCGATGTCAGTGTTGGTTAGCTGTCGATTCTGTTAAATTCTGATAAGAACAATCCTATCACTGAAATTAAATGTTCACAGTAACACACTCTATGCCTTACCTTCCTATTCATAACGTATTCTACTCGCATTTTACCATTTTTTGCTTCTGTTGATATTACTCTATACACATCTGACCAGAAATCCTTGTCTTCTTTCCACTTCACTTCACCGACCCCTACTATATCTAGACTGAACTTTTGCATGTCCCTTTTCAGATTTTCTAATTTTCCTACCAAGCTCATGCTTCTGTCATTGCGCGCTCCGTCTCAAAGAACGTTATCCTTTCCTTGACTATTCGATCTTTTTCTCATGGCCACCTCCCCCTTGACAGTCTCCTACCAGACCTCCGAATGGAGGACTATTCCGGAATCTTTTGCCAATGGAGAGATCATCATGACAATTTTTCAAGTACAGGCCACGTGTCGTGTGGATACGTTAGCGAGAGAATATTGGGACGGGAACTGCATTCACTGAATATTAGGAATTGGTCATCTCGCAAGAGGCTACTGTGCACACAGCCGCGAAAAGACGACAACAGGAAAGTTCATCGGGCTGCAAGAATATGTGACTGGTTTCTGAACACTTCCCCACAATATTCCAACTCGACTGTCCTGTAAAATCACCTGAATTGAACCGCATAGAAAATCTGCGGGCAAAATGCCGACATCAGCATCGCACCAGTTTAGTGGAACTGCGCGGTCAGCTCGTCAGCGAGTGGCTAAACTTGGGTGCGACGTACCTGCACACCATTGCTGACTCCTTTCTAATCGAATCCAGGCGGTTATCAAGTCCAAAGTCGGAATTACACGGTATTACATGATGCGTGTAATCATCTCTGTAGGGGGTGGCTAATTTTTTCACCAGTGAGCTTAGTTTTTGTTTATTAGCAAGAACAAGCGATACATGACAAAAACCTGTGGTGAACCAAGCTTGACTGCCTTAAGTTCAGAATATCATGGTCTTGAAAATAGTACCCAGTGTTTTTTATTGTACAGATAAGATGTCCTTTATTTCTGAATTTTCTTTAAAATTCGTACGAAACTCTAGTTTTACACTGACAAAACATTACACTACACCATACTGTTGCGCAGAACCTAGATGTTCAGCGGGAAATTAATAAGTGCTCCACGAAAAACTATTAGTAACACGGCGCTTTTTATCGACATTTTGATGATACTAATTTTTAAATTATTTCTCTGTTATTAGTTATGATTTAAGATTGAAGGAATCACGGAATAAATCAGTTTTTCTCATTTTTAAAAACTGTAGTAACCTGCAAAATAAGCAAGATATTCCATTAACGTACCAGGGTTTTAAAAGTGTTCCGTTCGACGAAATAGTTTGGGGGCCCTTGCGCTTCACGATGTGGAACCCTAACGCAGAAGCACCGAGATAACTGCACTGTTGTGTGCTGACATGCAGAGCTACTCACTGAAAGGTGCAGAAGTAGTTTCTCGGAAGTCGATCTGTGTTGCTTCGGTGTATGTGAAGTACGCTGCGTCTCTGAAATAACGATTCCTGGAGGTAGGCCGCTGTGAACCCGTGGAGAGAGCCAGGCGCTGTCCGTGGTACACAATACCAGTGATTGGTTCCGATTCTGTCCATCCTCATCTGCATCTCAGGCGGTGCCTCTGTTCGTGGAAAGAGACCAACGCCTGTGAGAAACTTGCTGAGCGGGAATTCTGCGAAGCTGTTCCATCTACTTCGAGGACTTTCAATGCTTCGGGGGCCTGAAGGGTTTCGTGTTCGCACCTTCCTTTTGTGTCAGCTTCTGTTTTAGTCTATCACTCGACGGCTCTTGATACCACGAACTCCCTAGCAGCTATTAAGAGTTTGCTGACTTTAAAATGAGTTACTTGGGTGCATTCAGCCATGTCAAGTACGTAATAAAAATTCTACGAAACGATCAACAGTAACGGCAACTTAATATCTAGTCTTTTTCGGTCATCTGGGTGACATCTAATGGGAAAAAATTGGCACTGGGAGTTTACACGTTGTTTGATGACTTACTTGTGATTTTAGTGTTTTGCCTGCTACGATGGCCGAGCGGTTCTAGGCGCTTCAGTCTGGAACCGCGCGACCGTTACGTTCGCAGGTTCGAATCCTGCCTCGGTCATGCATGTGTGTGATGTCCTTAGGTTAGTTAGGTTTAAGTAGTTCTAAGTTCTAGGGGACTGATGACCTCAGAAGTTAAGTCCCATAGTGCTCACAGCCATTTGAACCATTTTGAACCACCCGAAGATGTAAACAACCATGCAAAAGCAGCGCATATTAGACGGAGGGGGTCTGACAGCCGAACAGTTCCAGTCATTCCACCAGGAAGGAGGTTCAAAATGGTTCAGATGGCTCTGAGCACTATGGGACTTAACATCTGAGGTCATCAGTCCACTAGAACTTAGAACTACTTAAACCTAACTAATCTAAGGACATCACACACATGCATGACCGAGGCAGGATTCGAACCTGCGAACGTAACGGCCGGCAGGAAGGAAGCACACTGCTCGTGTTGTCTGTAGTTCAATCATGTCTAGACGGTCAATATCGCGGTTCGATCGCGTCAATATTGTTACTTTGTGCCACGAAGGGCCTCAACAAGGGAAGTGTCCAGGCGTCTCGGAGTGAACCAAAGCGATGTTGTTCGGACTTGGAGGAGATACAGAGAGACAGGAACTGTCGATGACATGCCACGCTCAGGCTGTCCAAGGGCTACTCCTGCAGTGGATGACCGCTGCCTACGGATTATGGCTCGGAGGAACCCTGACAGCAACTCCACCATGTTGAATAATGCTTTTCGTGTAGCTACAGGGCGTCGTGTTACGACTCAAACTGGGCGCAGTAGGCTGCATGAAGCGCAACTTCACTCCCGATGTCCATGGCGATGTCCATCTTTACAACCACGACACCATGCAGCGCGGTACAGATGGGCCCAACAACATGCCTAATGGACCGCTCAGGACTGGCATAACGTTCACTTCACCGACGAGTGTCGCATATGCCTTCAACCAGACAATCGTCGGAGACGTGTCTGGAGGCAACCCGGTCAGGCTGAACGCCTTAGACACATTGTCCAGCGAGTGCAGCGAGGTGGAGGTTCCTTGCTGTTTTGGGGTGGCATTATGTGGGGACGATGTACGCCGCTGGTGGTCATGGAAGGCGCCGTAACGTCTCTAAGATGCGTGAAAGCCATTCTCCGACCTATAGTATAACCAATCGGTAGCATATTGGTGAGGCATTCGTCTTCATGGACGACATTTCGCGCCCCCACCGTGCACATCTTGTGAATGACTTCCTTCAGGATAACAACATCCCTCGACTAGAGTGGCCAGCATTTTCTCCAGATATGAACCGCATCCAGTATGTCTGGGATAGATTGAAAAGGGCTGTTTATGGACGATGTGACACACCAACCACTCTCAGGGATCTACGCCGAATCGCCGTTGAGGAGTGGGATAATCTGGGCCAACAGTGCCTTGATGAGCTTGTGGACAGAATGCAAGGACGAATACAGGCTTGCATCAGTGCAAGAGGACGTGATATTGGGTGTAAGAAGTCCCGGTGTGTACAGCAATCTAGACTACCACCTCTGAAGGTCTCGCTGTATGGTGGTACAACATGCAACTGGTGGTTTTCATGAGCAATAAAAAGGGCGGAAATGATGTTTATGTTCATCTCTATTCCAATTTTTTGTACAGGTTCCGGAACTCTCGGAATCGAGGAGATGGAATTTTTTTTATGTGTGTAGCTAAATTATGAGTAGCGGTCAAAAGATTTCCGTTTGAGGGCGTTGCTGCATCGTATATACGGCGCGACTCCGAAGTGTTGATATTTGAAGGACCGACATGCAGGTTAGGGATTACAGTGTTCGGACCTACATGTGACAAATGCGGACATATGAACTATGGCGACGTTATTACCAAATGTGTGTCCGTCTCGATAGCTGAGTGGTTGCCGGCACGGTAGCTCAGCGTGTTCGGTCAGGGGGTTAGCTGTAATAAAGAAACTGAGTGAACCGATCAACGATGAACTTGAACGGTTGTCATGGGACGTCCACCTCGAGCAAATGCAACGAACATGATGAGATCAGAAAAAAAGTGGTCAGTGTGAAGGAATGGTATGCCAAGTGGCCCGGGTTCGATTCCCAGCTGGTTATGGGATTTTCTCCACTGAGGGACTGGGTTTTGCGTTGTGTTCGTCACCACCATCTCATCGCCATCGACGCACAAGTCGCCGAAGTGGCTTCAAAAAAATGGCTCTGAGCACTATGGGACTTAACTTCTGAGGTCATCAGTCCCCTAGAACTTAGAACTACTTAAACCTAACTAACCTAAGGGCATCACACACATCCATGCCCGAGGCAGGATTCGAACCTGCGACCGTAGCGGTCACGCGGTTCCAAACTGAAGTGCTTAGAACCGCGCGGCCACACCGGCCGGCGAAGTGGCTTCAGCTAAAAAGAGTTGTACCAGACGACTGGTCTCCCCGAACGGAAGCTCTAGCCACACATTTCATTTCATTACCAAATGTTTCCAAATGCAACCAACATACTGTTATTTTTTTCTTGGCTCCCGAAGAACAATCACCGATAGACATCCAGCGAGAAACGAAGAATGGGCATTGAAAACCATTATTGTTTATCGGTGCAATAAGGGGTGCTGCTGCTTCATGATAAAGTGGATCCCCATATCGCAAATGTCATGACGCAAAAGTTACGCCAACTCCAGTGTGATACACTGGAGTACCCGCTCTATAGTCCTGATATCTCCTCATCACGCCTTCAGTCCCTCAAAAAGGCTTCAAAGCGTCTGCGGTTACTGCCGGAGAGGAGGTGTAGCAGGAAGTTACGGACTTCTTCACTCAGCAGGACACTGTGTCTTCCAAATAGTTATGTTGAACCTGGTGCGCAGGTGGGATGAATGCCTCAACGCTCAAGGCGAATGTGCCTGATTGGCATGCCGATTCTTCCCATATCTCCCACCAAAATGTATAATTAAATTATTTTCTTTATATTATAGACCTTTGAAGATGCCTAGCATGCATAGGTGAAACACACTTGGTAGACACAAATAAAACATCGAGTTGTAGGAGATGGAACTTTTTTTATACGCGTGATAAATCTAATTGTAGTAGCTACTGAGGGAAAATGATTGGAAGTATTAACAATATAACAGTCTAAGACAAAAAAAAGCGATGCCCTGAAGTACCATTTCACTCCATAGCAGGAGACCTATGGCTGTCATCCGCAGCGCACTTGCATCACAGCGGTAGGTTGACGATATTCTACGTCCCGTTTTGTTGCCCTTCGTGGCAAGCCATCCTGAACAGGATAATGACCGCACGCACTCGGCGAGAGTTTCTACTACTTGGTTTCTTGCTTGACAAACCTTATCTCGGCCAGCAAGGTCGCCGGTTCTCTCCCCAATTGAAAACGTTTGTAGCAATACAGGCAGTGCCCTCCAGCCATCTCGGGATTTTGACGACATGACGCGCCAATAGGACAGAATTTCGTACGATATCCCTCACGAGGGCATCCAGCAACGATCAATCAATACGAAGCCGAGTAAGTGCTTGCATTAGGGCCAGAGGTGGCCCAACGTATTACTGACTTACTGAATTTGTAAACCTCTTTCTCTTGAATAAATTATCCAATTTTTCTGAAATTGTAATCATTTGTTTAGGTGCATATGAACATCACACCTATCAATTTCTTTCCCATTCGGATAATCCCTTCGTGCTTCGTATTTTTTCCTGTCTTACAGTGTATTTAACCTTCCGTAATTCCCTTCCGAGCAGTGTCTTCTGTAAAGATTACTTTCCTCCTCTCACTATACTGGTAATGATTCAGTTTTTGGAACAAAGGTTTTTTTTCCAGGACAGACACCGTTGTAGCTTTTTCAATACAAGCTATAAAATTCGTGAAGCCTGTTCTTGTTTCCCGAAAACTCCTTTAACTTCTCCGAAAGCATAATTGTGTTCCGGCTTCTGCCACCTTTCCGAACATTCCATTAGCAGGCTGGCCATATGACACCTCATATCACTCCTGAGTCACGTCTAAGTGTGTTGGGTAGATGATCAGATCCAAGGAGTTCTCCTCAAGTCTAATGTTAAACTAGCTGATACGAAACATTGCATATACAGCGCTCAATCGTTGATATGGTGCTTTTATCATCGTAAAGGAACTCTTATTTAAAACGATTATGTTACTGCCATCGGCAATCCTTGCTATCATTCTACTGACGTTGGTTTCTCGGTCTGAGCCCGAATAAAGGCGATGAGTATTGTAATCAAATATTGTCTGCGGATGTACTATCGAATTAATCAACATCCTCAGCTGTTGTCCCATTACGGTTTCTCTTTGCGATCTGCAAACGTACGTTATGTTTATTTCATTTCCGTTCGTTTATAATGTAGATGCAGCAGCGTTAAGTTTCATCTCTTGCGTCACATCTGTTTGAATTTTATACGAATATCTTTTCTTCTGGAAAGTGCACTTGGCCAATATCCATCGTCTGTCAGCTTTAATTGTATTAAATACAGGAAACAAAAAACAGTTCGTTTGGCAGTAGCCTTGTTTCAGGTATTGCACAAATCTTGTCTTTGTGCAATCCCATACCCACTAGCGATTCTCCAACGAGTTCATTTGCGTTACTGGGGACCGAGCCTACGTATGGGCGTCTATTTATCTGTCTTACATTGACTATTATCTTGAACAATTATGATATTGAACAATTTAACTCACCTGAAGGGTGTGGGGCGGCGCTGGATATGGGTTGTTTCCGATAGGAATTGTTTCAAATCCGTTTGCCATCCGTAAGTTTTGAACATATTACTTAGTACCGAAGTAACTTTTTCCCACGAAGTGCTCTGTTAGGTCGCTACTGTCTACGCCTGAGCCCCGTTTGCTTCATTATTGCCTCCTGAAGTATTAAGAATTGTAAGCCGTTCACTGGTGTATGACGCCGACATCGGTAAAACATGAGGTGTGTGCTGAAGCGTCTGCCGTGCGGGGAAATTGTTGATTTCATTATGTGGTGTCGTGTTGTCTGCATGTATCAGTCGATGAGTATTATTAGGCTGCGAATGTACGTGCGTCTAGGATGGCGTCAAATTTCCTGCGAATACGTCTGCATACGTCACGATGTTGAGTTGCGAACCTCCCTAGAATCAGATAGAAGCCATCCAAACCATGCATGTAAGAGAAGGTGTTTTTTGTCATACTAGTGAATATCGTGAGGTCCAGAGCAGTGAGTACAGCGTTCAATACTACATTGTTTACTAAGGTGAATGGACGGTAGGCAGTTCAAGCAAAACAGAACAGGTTTCACGTACGGTTCAACAGAACAGCGCACACCATATACGAGAATATATATAAATGTCTGTTTCCGAAATTTCAGTCACTGCATCTTTTAATATTCCCTAGTGTCTGGTATGGCAATTTGGGAGATATACTTCAAGACCATCATGCGCGAAAACATCATGTTGAACAATATAATTAGCAGCTGCTGCGGCCTTTAATTCGATTTTAACGCGGTTACGGTCAGGTGATGCAATTTCTGTAACGCTGTTAGTGACGTGCGGACTCAGATATTTGCCGACCTGTGGACAGTGGACGTAACCTCCAAATAGTTTTCTCTTTTTGCACACGTTCAATGAATACAGTGTAAAGGCTAACACTATACTGTACATAGAAATGTTCCATATTCCTTCCTATCTTTTTTTTTTTGGTAAAGCTGTTGATTGTCACTGACGGATGTAGCCGTCGCTATGCTCGCTGTTTGTTGTCAAGTTGCCTCAAGACAATCCGCCGTTTTCATTATTTTGTGATTGCTGCTTCCTCCTCCTTCACGAATCTTGACACGCTTCTCTGTTAGAGCTCTTGATATAACTATGTCGACGATTTCAATGCATCACCAAAGATTTCTGTCATTTCCACGCTATTTGTTCCTGATATGCCACTACTAGGGCATCAGCCAGTGCGTCCCTTGTTGGTCTGGAGTTGTCTATGGCCTGGTGCAGAATTGACAGGAGCAAAATGGTTCAATTGGCTCTAACCACTATGGGACTTAACATCTGAGGTCATCAGTCCCCTAGACTTGGAACTAATTAAACCTAACTAACTAAAGGACATCACATGCATGCATGCCTGAGGCAGGATTCGAACCTGCGACCGTAACAGCAGCGTGGTTCCAGACTGAAGCGCCTAAAACCGCTCGGCCACAACGGCCGACTGACAGGAGCAGTTCACTTTTAGCGGTACCAACTTCCCCATAATATGTTAGCACACTGAAGTAGTGGAACACTAACACATGAGCCAACTAACACAGATAAACACAAATTAATCTGAACGCGACCAGTTACGCATCTTCTAGAGCGCAGTTGTAGGCTCGGCCGTACTCTACGAGGCACGGAAATGAACTGTGGCGACAACTTTGGCCGAAATATTGCTGGCGAAACGCCTATATGAGGTTGCTCAGCACAAATGACATACGAATCTGGCTCAAAAAGAAATTATTGATTATTTCAGTGCAAAAAAACTCATTGTCCGTTTTCCAGTATCCGGTCAACATTTATGCGAAAATAACATACAGTTAATGCCTTTAATCGGAAAAAAATATGAAGTTTGTGTTTATACTATTTAATCCAAGCCATATTTTGGACTTCCGGATTATCCGGATGTGCTATGGTTCCACCCAGTTCGAATAAACGGCTTCTCACTGTACGTAGAGATAGGTATGTAAGTTAGTTTGTGTTCAGAAAGGAGACATTCCGATCTCTGCCGCAATCGGGCAATGAAAGAATGCATTCAGAATGGTTCAAGTGGTTCTGAGCACTATGGGACTTAACATCTGAGGTCATCAGTCCCTTAGAACTACTGAAACCTAACTAACCTAAGGACATCACACACATCCATGCCCGAGGCAGGATTCGAACATGCGACCGTAGCCGTCACGCGGTTCAAGACGGAAGCGCCTAGAACCGCTCGGCCACACCGCCCGGCAAAGAATGCATTGTCGAAAAATGAAAATTTGTACTAAGGGTGGAATTCGAACTCAGGTACTCCTCGTTATTACGCAGATGCATTATCCATATGCGCCGTGTTGGCACAGTGTTTTGACACAACTACACGGACTACCGAAGCACTGCCCCCTTCCCCGCGTCACCCTCAACCCCCCTCAGTCCAAATTCACGTTTGTCACAAACTACCTAAGTAGTGTCCCCTAGCTTTTTCCTCATTTTTGCTCGTCGCATTACGCGAAGTTCGCACGAATTTGAACGAAGAGTGCTTTGCACTGAATGATGGTATTAGCCTTCACGGCGAGACACCACTGGTATAGAAATTAGTTTGGTTTATTGTTTCTTATCCTAGTAGTTTGCTGTTCCCTTTTTTCTCTTTCAAACGGATCATCTGATGAGCACTTGGTGGCAAGTCGAAACTGGTTGTGAGACCAATTATGTCATCTGATTCTGGAATATACAGAACTATTCCTATTAATGTTTAAAAAGCTCCGAGGCGACGTAGTAAGACAAGTAATTTGATATAGGGTAAATGGGGCCGTAAAAGTCGGGAAATACCCCAAAAATGGTTGACAAATGGTGAGCACGTTCCGTCACCAGACCAGATAATGTACCCTGCCGCATGTGCAGCGGTTGACCCTGTCGGTCTGTTCAACGAGGTACAAGGGCCCTGCAAGGAACTTGTGACGTCACACTAGTAGGCTTGTCCACCACACTTCGCAAACGCCGGCTCCGAGCAAGGCACACGAGAAATTAATATGTAATTTGAAAGGTATCCACAAAGGTCTCAAATTGTCGTGTGGTATCGAGAACTTGTTTACATTTAAACACGCAGTCAAGAATTACTAAACTCGCCTCAAATAGATGCTCCCTCCTCGCCGGAGACAGCTGCTGGAACTCGCAAGACCTGCAATCTCACGTAATGTGACGTACGCGCCGCGGATTGTCTTTCTAGTGGGCGTCGGTCTGTCGCACCTGATCATCCCAACTCAGGGCAAGTGTTCAAGTCGGTGTGGCTCCGGACCTACGTACACGATTTTGACGCATGGTGCTGAGGGTTCGAGTCTTGCGTCTTACAGGCAGTACTTTTACATTGCGTTAGTCATTTTTGTGTTTACATTGAAGTAAGATAATTTTATTTACTGGTCTGGTGGTCTCCGCTGGTTTATTGCAATGTACAGTACATCAAAAAAGGGCCGTGATGCGTCGCAATGAAACAAGTATAAGCTTTTGAATTTCATCGTTACCAGTATATCACTTGAGATTTTATTAGTAAATAATGTCTGTATCCAAAAAACGAAGGGCCAAAAGAAAAGAAAAACATATAAGAACAGCCTTTGCTTGGTTACAACGAGGGCAATAATTCTACAACTTCTACATTTACAACAACTCACATTTGCAAAAGGTGTTCGAAATTCGCACCGTTGCGCAGCAATGTGTTGCACTGGCCTCTACCGGCGATGGTAGGATCGAGCAGCCCAACCGCTGCACGTGCGGCGAGGTACGTCATCTGGTGACGTCACGTGGTCCACAGTTGTCATCCACGTTTGGGACATTTCCCGACGTTTGCGGCCCTATGTGTGTTGCATTAAATTGTCGCTACTGCGTCTACGTCGCTTCGGGTGCTTTTAAACGTTAATAAGAATATAGGTTGACTCTTACAGAGAAGATAACAGCAACCAGCCAGTTTTTACAACGTTGTTTATTTATTTAAATAGCACCGTTACCGGTTTCGAACCTACAGGTTCATCACCAGACGGCTTATTGACGTTAAGATACGGAAAATGTAAGTACAGAAACGTACATATCCTCTACCCTCGAAACAGCTCTCCACAAATACGTAATAATTTTCTTCATGGCTAGTTTGTATATGAAATGCTGTCAAAAAAATCGACGAAAACGAACACTAAAATCGATGTATAATAATACAGTTCAGTTAGCGATGTAATTTTAAGGTGAGTGTCCAAACAAAACGAAGGTCTCCAGCAGGTAAACTACTACAAATGTGATATTGTACATTACAGTAATAAACAAAATTGACCCACAGAAGATTGGTGTCGAAACATGTCTGGGTATATATAAAAAATAAACTAATTGTGTTTGCATAAGGTTGATATCCAAAACTACCCAATTTTTAAATCGCAAACACGGAAGAAAGAAAAGAGGAGCTTCAAACCTTAGTAAAATGAGTTAAGATACATTTTACATTAGCTTTCTCTTCTTGTTCTCTATCGGTTCTCCCTTCTATTCCAGTCTCGTATTGTTCGTGGAAAGAAGGATTGTCGGTATGACTCTGTGTTGGCTCTAATCTCTCTAATTTTATCCTCATGGTCTCTTCGTGAGATATAAGTAGGAGGGAGCAATATATTGCTTGACTCCTCGGTGACGGTATGTTCTCGAAACTTCAACAAAAGCCCGTACCGAGCTACTGAGCGTCTCTCCTGCAGAGTCTTCCATTGGAGTTTATCTATCATCTCCGTAACGCTTTCGCGACTACCAAACGATCCTGTAACGAAGCGCGCTGCTCTCCGTTGGATCTTCTCTATCTCTTCTATCAACCCTATTTGGTACGGATCACACACTGGTGAGCAATATTCAAGCAGTGGCCGAACAAGTGTACTGTAACCTACTTCCTTTGTTTTCGGATTGCATTTCCTTAGGACTCTTCCAATGAATCTCAGTCTGGCATCTGCTTTACCGACGATCAACTTTATATGATCATTCCATTTTAAATCACTTCTAATGCGTATTCCCAGATAATTTATGGAATTAACTGCTTGCTGACCTGCTATATTGTAGCTAAATGATAAGGGATCTTTCTTTCTATGTATTCGCAGCACATTACTCTTGTCTACATTGAGAGTCAATTGCCATTCCCTGCACCATGCGTCAATTCGCTGCAGATCCTTCTGCATTTCAGTACAATTTTCCATTGTTACAACCTCTCGATATACCACAGCATCATCTGCAAATAGCCTCAGTGAACTTCCGATGTCATCCACAAGGACATTTATGTATATTGTGAATAGTAACGGTCCTATGACACTCCCCTGCGGCACACCTGAAATCACTCTTACTTCGGAAGACTACTCTCCATTGAGATTGACATGCTGCTTTCTGTTATCTAGGAACTCTTCAATCCAATCACACAATTGGTCTGATAGTCCATATGCTCTTACTTTGTTCATTAAACGATTGTGGGGAACTGTATCGAACGCCTTGCGGAAGTCAAGAAACATTTCATCTACCTGGGAACCCGTGTATATGGCCCTCTGAGTCTCGTGGACGAATAGCGCGAACTGCGTTTCACACGATCGTCTTTTTCGAAACCCATGCTGATTCCTACAGAGTAGATTTCTAGTCTCCAGAAAAGTCATTATACTTGAACATAATACGTGTTCCAAAATTCTACAACTGATAGGCGTTAGAGATATAGGTCTATAGTTATGCACATCTGTTCGACGTCCCTTCTTGAAAACGGGGATGACCTGTGCCCTTTTCCAATCCTTTGGAACGCTACGCTCTTCTAGAGACCTACGGTACACCACTGCAAGAAGGGGGCAAGTTCCTTCGCGTACTCTGTGTAAAATCGAACTGGTATCCCATCAGGTCCAGCGGCCTTTCCTCTTTTGAACGATTTTAATTGTTTCTCTATCCCTCTGTCGTCTATTTCGATATATACCATTTTGTCATTTGTGCTACAATCTAGAGAAGGAACTACAGTGGAGTCTTCCTCTGTGAAACAGCTTTGGAAAAAGACATTTAGTATTTCGGCCTTTAGTCTGTCATCCTCTGTTTTAGTACCATTTTGGTCACAGAGTGTCTGGACATTTTGTTTTGATCCACCTACCGCTTTGACATAAGACCAAAATTTCTTAGTATTTTCTGCCAAGTCAGTAAATAGAACTTTATTTTCGAATTCTTTGAACGCCTCTCGCATAGCCCTCCTCACACTACATTTCGCTTCGCGTAATTTTTGTTTGTATGCAAGGCTTTGGCTATGTTTATGTTTCCTGTGAAGTTCCCTTTGCTTCCGCAGCAGTTTTCTAACTCGGTTGCTGTACCACGGTGGCTCTTTTCCATCTCTTACGATCTTGCTTGGCACATACTCATCTAACACATATTGTACGATGGTTTTGAACTTTGTCCACTGATCCTCAACACTACCTGTACTTGAGACAAAACTTTTGTGTTGAGCCATCAGGTACTCTGAAATCTGTTTTTTGTCACTTTTGCTAAACAGAATAATCTTCCTACCTTTTTTAATATTTCTATTTGCGGCTGAATGCCAGTTTTCGACAAAATAGCGATGATAAATCATCCTGTAGGAATAAATTTACAAGCCAGTTATCGCATTTCTCTAAGATGGTAAGCCTAGACTCACTGTTACTTGTGAGGTTGTCCCCCACAATTTCAATACTTACATTCATTACGTCTACGACAGCATTGCGAAAGAAGCGTTATCCACAGTTGGTTGATACGTTCAAGCTTTGGAGAATGAGGTTAAGAGGAGTAATATTTCTGAGTCATAATTGTGACAGAAACATTTTTGTTGTAAATATTTCGATTGTGCGTACATTTTGTGCTATGGAGCATTTTATTCAGTAATGTCTGCAGCGTTCTCAACGATTTACCAGCAGGAGATTGTATTAAACGGCTTTGTGGCGCACACTGTAAGACCGGCAGCGCCGACCACGGGTCCTGCTAAAACTCGTACATCCGCTGTTATCTGATACCATAACTCAGACCGCCGCCGACTGGGCCGAACTTGTTCGCCGCAAATACGAATGGGCCCACAGCGGACCACAGGCAATGAAACTGTTACCGTCTCACTGTAATCTCGTCTATTACGTTATAAGCCAATCTCTCCAGTAGCTTCCGCCACCCGCTGAGAGAGGCTGTAAATTTACAGCAGCACGGTCCGGAACGTGCGGCTCTGTTTGCTATGTCTCAACGTGTTCAGTTACAGGCCAAGTTTTGTCTGCAACGGATCTTATGTTGCTGACTCTCCATTTAAGTTGATTGTTTCGTGTTAAAGTTTTAAGCAGTAAAGTAAAATAGAACGAAGGGACTCAGCACTATATAGTCGTCAGTGGTGTATGATTAATGCCCAAAAATGTGTATAATCCAGAATGATGTCATTTATCTTTAAGTGAAATACTTGCTCCATTGGTGCCTGGTTTTTCTGCATCGAATACTATGCTGATGGATAGTTCAATGTCACAAACCGTCGTCGTTAAGCGAGGAGCAAGGTGACACAAACCTTGTTAATGCTACGTTTCAATGAAATAATTTGCACAATGATAACAATATTTATCAGACTTCGTCAAAGACATGATAATTGCAAGCTCTATTAGTAAAATGGAAATTTCATTTTGATTTTTGTAAATTAAGGATGTGCACGTCAGTTAGGGATCAAGTTACTCCACTGTTAAACAATCTTTGGTCTCGTTGTGGCACGGTCCTTGCCTCTGCGCAATCTGCTACATTCTTAGTTGAAGTGTGGTAGGTTATGGAGGTGTGTATTGGTGCTGTGTTGACTTGTGATTTTATCTGTCAAATGGAGAAACATTTATTGTAAAGGACAGCAAGTATGATATCTTGTATATATTGGAAGCCCGCCCGGCTAGCCGCGCGCTCTGAAGCGCTGTTTCCCGGGTGGGAAGGCGTGCCGGTCCCCGGTACGAAACTGCCCGGCGGATTAGTGTCGAGGTCCGGTGTGCCGGCCAGCCTGTGGATGGGTTTTCAGGCGGTTTTTCATCTAGCTTGATGAATGCTGGCTGGTTCCCCCTTATTCCGCCTCAGTTACACTATCTACGATTGCTGCGCGTACACCCCACGTAAACTTTTGAGCTTACACTCATCTGGTATGAGACTTCCCGAGGGAGAGGGGGTCCACTGGGGACCGGAGCGCACAATAACCCTGGGTTCGCTGTGGGGCGGCGGTGGTGTGGGTGGACTGCTGGGACCCGTTGTGGTGTTGTGAACCACTGGGCGCTACGGCGGGACAAAGTCTCTCCGTCGTTTCTAGTTTAATACATACATACTTACGTGTATATATTGGAATGCGAAAAGAATATAAATTTTGAATAAAGTTACTCGTTTAGAAGAGAAGAAGTATGAGGTAAGACTGCAGTACCGCGCAGCACTTTTGTCGGAATGATTATCGTCAGCTAGTTAACGTGCTCAGAGCTGAAAGGGAGACCACCCTGAGTCACGCATTAAGAATCAACTGGTTAAGCTGTCTGGTTTTTATAGAAATTCTCCGTTAACATTGCACGATTTTCAAATCATTGTTCACTTGTTAACCATAGTATAGTTCAGACCAATGTTATGTGTGAAGATAACGCGAAATTTTACTCTGTCTTTTTGAATACACACATCATTCTAAAATCGTTGTCTTGGAATATCATTTCATAGGATTAGTTACTCTCCCCGTCCCACTGTTTAAAGAAGGTTTATCATTACGCATTACTACATTGCACCATATGGTATGCAACAGTTTGAATACTGTTTGGAAATTTGCTACTTGCTATCTGCTATTGTGCTTGCGAAAAGATCGCAACAATGTTGTCAAGACGCGAGATAAGTGCAAATTTTGGTAAGGGCCAGATAACTGCGCATCCAATACAAAGACAAATTGTATTCAGTTCAGTTACAGTTCACTTCAATTTAGGTTCTGCTTAGTCAAAGGTTAGCTTACGAGTTTAAGATGAATAATAGTTTGTGAGTACATATTTTTGGTAATACGTAGATTTTTTGTAGAGTGGGAGGAAAAGTTGGGCTAAATTTCATACTGAAACACATAGTGGGGAACTTAGAGACTTATAAATGTGGTTAATGGCGAGTGATCGTGCGTCATCAAACCGACTACTTCCAACTTATATAACACGCCGAAAAATATACAGAGTGATGAATCATTGCTAACAAGCATGGGCAGATGTGTGTATTTTATACAATAAAATAGTGTATTCTCCCGAATAGCGTATAGAATACGTGTAAATCACTAACTGGTTCATATTTAGATAAAGTGGGCAACAGAAACTAAATAAATATGACCTATCCACGTATCCTGCACTGTGTCCGACGAGATACAGTCTGGACGTGTGAAGAAAATATCCATTTCATAAAACAACAAAAACATGGAGTTTCTGTGCAAAATCCACACTCATGACTGAGTAATGTTGCAAATAGTGTAACATTTTATATAGCCATTTATACCAAGTTCAGTGCGACTTGTGTAATCAAGTAAACAACCACACAGTAATATGCTATAACGTCAGCAAATGCAAGAGGCATTAACATTACACGTTACACACAGGCTAGTACCACTTATTTTTGGTAGGGTATAACGTAGATGTTGACGGTGTGCCTTCCAGTGGGCACAATTATTACAGAATATCTACCATAACATACTTCTGACTGTCCTCTATTTTGGTTTGTCTATTGATGTGTAACCTTAATGACTGGGAGATTTTCTGACTTTATAGTACTGTCTAGTCATTTACCTGGTTAAACAAGTCGCACTGAGGTTGGAATAAGTGGTTGTGTTGCACCGTTACACCATATGCAACATTACGCAGTGGTCTATGTAAGTTTCATATAGGTAATCCATATTTTTGTGCTACGACGTAAGTATTATCTTCACATATCCAGGCTCTATTTGTATTCGAAACATAGTATATGGACAAGTCATGTATACTTTTTGTGCTTTGTGGCTGTTGAGCTTTTGGTATCGATAACACTAGTTAATGGATTATTTACACATTATTAGGTACAATGTGGTTTTTAATCTATATCCAATTCTTCGGTATAATGTTGCATACGTATGAATCTCTTTTTCACTAATATTATTGGTAACGTATTATATGATCTACAGATACTATATGCTATGTGGATGTATATTATTAGTTTCAGACACACCAGTTAGTTTTTCATGTGCGATATTTTTGTTTTATGGCAGTACTTGATATAAGGACGCATTGATGTGTAAATGTTCTTCACCCTTAATAATACCTTGAAGGGTTTTTTCATCTGTAGATGTTACGACATAGGTGAATTGCTACATTTGGTCTTTTGACACGATATGGACATTCATTTTACGGATATGACATAAATATGGCCATATATGGTTTTTAGCTGAGCATTTTATAACATCGATGTGACATATAGATATACTGTCATTTTGATAGCTTTACTTACATTTACAGTTGGAGTTTGTTGATGCTGTCCTTGCAAGGACTACTTGCACAAAGATGTATATTTCTTTTATTTACTTATTTCTGGAGTTATTGCAGTTTCTTTCATACATCTATCATTTTCAACAATTATTTTTGTAGTTTGGTAGGTTACATCAGGATTTTGCAGTTTAGTGTGTCATTTAACTAATCAGTCTTTGATCATGGAATATTTAATTAATGATTCTTATTAAAAACATTCATGGGCAAGTTAATCTTCACAATATGCACTAACAGTCATTTGAAAATCTACATGACTCAAAGAAGTGGATGAAAACAACGCTCTTGGTCTATCGGAGTTTGGACGTGTTTTCCAAGCCCATCATCATTGGTCCCCGTTTTATTGATGGCGATCTAAATACACTCAAATACCTCTAGTTCGTAGTGTTTGCCGCTGCCTTAGTTATTGAAAGACAAACCACTGGACGTGAGACAATCAGTGTGGTACCAATTCAACGGATGCCCCTCCCATTCCGCACATGTAGTGACTGTCATAAAAGGAGAGCATTGGAACGGTTCTTCAAGAAGAACAAAATGGTCTACATACGCACCAAACTTATCATTTCTATACTTTCATTTACGGTGAAAAGTTAAACAAGTGGTCTATTATGAAACACCGACGACTTCCAAAGGCATGAAATGTCTTATAACACTGACCTGTGTTGCCGTTAATTGCAGAGTACATGAGTTACGTGCTTGATAAAATCTGATATAATAGGATAGACGTTTGTGGAAGGTCTTTTCTAGACGGCGGGATGGAAGTTTGCTGCGCTGTTATCTTGAACCGATTTAATCAAGTCTGATTAGTGTTATGTAGTTAAAGTTCTCCTAGAAGCTTCCCTCAAATGCCGCAGAATAAATACATAGTTTCATTAGAAAAATACAAAGTCGGTATCATAATTTGGCGTCTATTCACTATAAAAATTATTTGCGAACGTTAGGAAATTCGTCATGTCGTCGGCTAAAACTTGGCGGAAACCGCATCTCGATATGTTTATTAATTCTGTATATGTTTAGATGGCCTGTTTTAGCTGCCTTACTCTGTATGAATATTAATAGCATACGCGAAACTACTGGCATCTTCCGTCGGTCATTTGTCTAACATTTGATATTTAATTGTAAAAAGTACAGATATTGCGGCTGTTCGAGTAATTTTTATTTTTAGGTAAGTGTTTCACGG
The DNA here is from genome assembly GCF_021461385.2 of Schistocerca piceifrons. Lineage (NCBI taxonomy): Eukaryota > Metazoa > Arthropoda > Insecta > Orthoptera > Acrididae > Schistocerca > Schistocerca piceifrons. Next base: position 151,767,633 of record NC_060138.1, on the reverse strand, counting down.
ATTACTTGTGCTTACAACGACTTCCTCTGCTCGTCATAGCCAGGACTTACCTGTAGACAGTGTGATACTTTGAGCTGAAAAAAAAGTCATGGAGACGTAACGAAGTCACGAAACAACCATATGCTACCAGATGTTGTGTCACTGTCTATGGTGGAGGATCATAGGTAGCAGTGCTGATTTCGTTAGATGGTGGGTAATTCACGGTATTTATCTGCAGAATTTGGCGTCAAGAGCTCGTTCTCATGCTTCGCTAAGGATGTAATTGCTGTCCCAGTCAAAGCTGTTGTTGCGCGTCCTTATGTCAAAGGCTTTTCTGATGACAGAATCACAGTCGGCAACTACAATCCGTTTCATCAAACATAGTCGTTTGTTTGTTTGTGAGCCTGTGTTTGGCAACAGTAGGCTGGCGAATTACCTTAGTTGTCTTCTGAATCAAAAATAAAAATTATGAATGCACTGAACTGCGAGGCGGCGTCATCAGACGAAGGTATGAAGTAGGTTCCAGTAAGAACAGAACACACACAGAAATTGTCAGTAATGGAATTGTACCGTTGCTAATAAAACAGGACTAGTTTTTATCAGATTTGACTTGAGTGGTGGGTTAATTAACGCAGATTCTTTACAGTGGTATGAAAATGAAGATTTCGCCAACAATCTACAGCTAGATTATTAACAGATGGTTTTTAAATAATCTAGCTTATAGAGGCATAAATATCATAGTGGACTGCTGTCATAAAAAATGGAAACAGAAGCAATATGTTCTTCCTCTTGTATCTGTGTGTCACGATAATTTTCCAGGACACAAAAAAGTGACTAAGGATTATTAACAGAAAAATGTGGTTTTCTCGTTATATTTACGTCACGAATCGTGTGACTAGTTCTGTCACGCTGTTAGATCGCGGACACAGAAATCTTAAGACGTGCTTATTCCGTGTGATAAATGAGTTCTCTTTATACAGTGGGAACACTGATTTTAAGTTTGGTACAGTTGTCTATAAAATTTTACTTTCCTTTCGGTGGCGACAATGCCCGCCACGTATGGTTGGGTACATGGCGACGGGGTGGAGATTTCGTCGCCCCTGATGATCAGCATCTACCGTAACCGGCTCCCCAGCTACTTCATCAACATAAAATTCCCTTCTCAGCTCCTCCGTGAACCACACTGGACAACACGATGGATGCCATCAGTAATTCTTTAGCTGTCGTTCGGGCTGAATCTGGAAGAAAAGAAGATGGAGTTGTCAGAACAGAATTCCTAGTGCTTCGCTAGTACGAGAAATAAGCGGCCAAGTGTTGTCAGTCTGGACTCGACGAGTTCCCTTACCTTCAGTGCAGAAGCTAACCAAGCCTCATCTGCTGTTACTGATGCCGATGTAATTGCTCACCGTATAACAGTAGCTCCTGGTTCTGCTCCTAACCAACAAAATATTGTCAATACTTCTCTCATGAGGACGATACCTTCTCAGTGGTCTCGTAAATTCTAGAAGCTTACAAATCGCGGTCTCTGCGTAGTTTATGTTGACCGTTTGGACAAAAACATGGCCGTCTGCGCCTTGTGGCCCTTGACAAACTTGTGCGTCTTTCATTGCGAGAATTCAAGAATGCTACAATTAATATCTCGTCTGTCGACAAAAGCGAAGAGAAGGCTGAACTGAAATTTCAAGATAAGGCTAATTTCTTAGCAAACACTGAAGTATTAAATCTAAAAGAATAGAAGTTTACGTTCATTCTTTCGTTGTTCACAAACAGGGAGTAATAAGAAAAGTTAATACTGAACTTGACGAAATGGAGATCTTGGTAGTTGTCCAGTCTGTCTTCCCTATTATAGGTGTTCACTAAGGGCTACGTACTGCATGGTGATGAACAAATTGACTCTCAGACTCTACCGAAATCTCTGTCTATTCATGGAAGTAGAGTCATGTAGATCTTTATGTGCCAACTGTCTGTCAGTGCTTAAAATGCCTACGTTACGGGCAAATCAGCAAACAATGCCGGCATAAGAAAAGATGCCTTAAAAGTAGTGGGTCCCAGTCTGTTGAATACAGCACCTGAGCTATTGCTGTTTGTGCTTACTGTGGCAGACAACACCCATGCAGAGATCGGTTCTGCTCTGAATATCGTACCCGGTGATGAGCTCAAGAACTAGCAACACTCAATAACACTGACTTCAGGTATGCTCTGAACACTGTTCACACGGCAGCCTATACGTCCATCACTGGGGATATCAACATTTCTTGCCTGCGCCGATCATAACGGCTCCAGCAAAGCTTAGAGCTCCTGAATATCACAACACACAACTTTTCCAGCCGCTACCCGCAGCAAGCATTTTGGAGAATCACGTTGAATACAGGAAAAAAGGCAAGCAAACACTCTCACAAAAAACTAAGAAAAAGACTATCTCTACGACGCCCAACACCTGTACTAACATTTCAAGGGAGGAATCTGTAGTGGAGGCCAAATGTGAACTATCTAGGAGTCATCATGGACGAACGTCTCCCATGGCAGACTCACGCAGAGAGCCTCAGAAGATAAGTGAGTACGAAGTTAGACGTATTCTTGGCCACTATTAAATAAAAGTCGTGGACTGTCAGACGAACTTGGAATCCGCATTTACCGTCGCCTGATAAGGCCAATAGTAGAGTATGCGTTCCCTATGTGGAGAGAAGCGGCGAAAATCTATCTGAAACAACTACAAACAGTGCAAAACCGAGTACTGTAGAGAGAGGACTTCATGTGGACCACAGATTACCGACTGCCGACTTACATGAAGCCACAGCGGTACAGGAGCTTTTACACAGATTCAAAGTCATTGCAAAAGCTTTCAGTCAGAACGATCCGAAAATTAAATAATCATTGGACTTTGTCAGTACTACTACACATTATTTATGTGCAAGAAAAAAATGGCTCTGAGCACTATGGGACTCAACTGCTCAGGTCATTAGTCCCCTAGAACTTAGAACTACTTAAACCTAACTAACCTAAGGACATCACACACATCCATGCCCGAGGCAGGATTCGAACCTGCGACCGTAGCAGCCGCACGGTTCCGGACTGCGCGCCTAGAACCGCGAGACCATATGTGCAAGAAAATAAAATTCTAGTCATAGACTAAAAGCAAAAGTAGGAAAAAAGTAAATAAAACAAAACTAAAAATATACAGAAATAATAAAAATAAAACAGGATAATGAAAATAATGAAAAACAAGCATAAATAAATAAGACAAAATAAACAACAAGTAAATAAAACAAACAAAACAGAAAATCAAATAAATAAATAAACTGCGGCAATCTTGCCCGTCTATGAACATAAATAAAATACTAAAACGATAGGACAAACTGGTAAATAGCAACCATAAATAAATACCTAGGCTTGGAGGGAATGTCTTTCAGACAACACGCCCCTAACTACTCAGGCACTTAATGCACAAGCGCCACTCATGTAGTGATCAGCAGCAGCATTCAGAGTCAACTGTGAGGAAGCAGGGAAGGAAATTCATTGTGCGGATGTGCCTCGGCAGGCAAACACCGCAGGCGGCAGGCGGAAGTAGGTAAACACAGTAACGTACGTGAGTGCTCTCAATAGCAAGCCTGCTATATCCCACGCAACATGCGGCCCCACCGATAAGCCAGAACCCCTGTTAGCCTGGTGCTAAAAGGATCGATCTCCACAGTGCCAAATCAACGACAGTTTTCAGTTCACACTGAACTGATCGATAAGATAATAAATATTACCGAGACTGTAATTCAGAATATGCGGCAAAACAGTGTTATGAACGACACTGGCGTTCGGAATCTTGTCATAAGTATCTTTCATTCTCTCTCTGATAAATTACGAAATAAAAAAAAATATTATAGTGGAACGCACGCTCAGCTAACTCCAACACAAAGCTTGCAAAGAGAACTATTCATAAGTCAGCCTGATACAGTCCTGTTATGCGAAAGGTGGACCATACTCGCTCCATGTAAGAAACGACGACATCAAACTGTTTTGCTGTGTGAATACAATCTGTTCACAATACCCGACAGTTGTTTCAATACATAAACCTCACCACTGTAGTATTGTGGCAGATGATGTGAGATGCGTAATAAGCCAGCTGCGACCTCCTTTTACAATAGGGGGAGACCCGAATTCCCGTCATATAGCACGTGGAGGAGAAAGAGACAGAAACTACCGTGCTTTGGTGGATGCTACAGAATACAATACGCTCGTGATAGTCAACGATGGAATCTCTACTGTAGATTCTTCCAGTCTTCCGTAGACGTTCAGCAATAGATGACACACTTCACTGCCCCTGTTTTGCTAACAATTCTAATTAGCGTATTAAAACAGACTCAGTGAGATCCTGTCAGATCCCGACGGTGTTCTACATTAACATAGACGCTGATACTACACAATTATAGTACACCAATAGTAAATGAAAAATTGTGGGAGTCAAATGGGACAATTATAAGGACCCAGTTAGACTGGGATCTCGAAAGTTAGCGGCAAGACTAAAAAGGACAAAGACGCGTATCACACTTTATCCTACTCTATGGAAGTCGCGCCAGGTGTCTGCATTTCGAAGAAAAAAAAAAAAGGAGTTCACTGTCATCAAGCAACAGTCCTCTCCTTGGTAGAGAACCGAACGTTCTAGAAAATTTGCAAAACGCCGACTTACTTTGAAACCTTTTCACCAGAAATCTAACTGGAATAACTTTTTGGAAATGCGAAAAGCATAGGCGTATGTTGAAAAATTCCTGAAAAAATAAAAAAGGAAAGTTCGGTTAAGTTCTGTTCTTTGCTCAACAAGGCAATGTGTATGTCATCTGGAATGAAGCAATGGCTTTTCGAAACAACCGACTGCCTTCCCCCGCTCCTACTACCACTGCTGGATAGAGGAATTTACCTAGAGGCTCGCTCCTTCCACTGTCCAATTCCAGAATGCTCCGTTTCCTACTGAAGATGATTTTTATCATCTCCTGCTTCGTCCCGTCTCTCAAGAATGACTAAATAATGCGATAAAACCACCGAGTAAAGCTGTCCTGGAGTTGGTTGGTTGGTTGTCTGGGGGAAGAGACCAAACAGCGAGGTCATCGGTCTCATCGGATTAGGGAAGGATGGGGAAGGAAGTCGGCCGTGCCCTTTCAAAGGAACCATCCCGGCATTTGCCTGGAGAGATTTAGGGAAATCACGGAAAACCTAAATCAGGATGGCCGGACGCGGGATGTCCTGGAGTTGATTTCATTCATTATTCTATGCTTGCGAATCTACCCTGGGGGAGAAACATTTGCTCCTATTCATTTTTAATCAGTACTGAACCCAAGAGGACGTCATGGAAACATGGAAGACGCAAGGTATAACCCCAGTTCTGAAAAGTGGGAAATATTGAAATATGGTCTCGAATTATCGACCGAACAAGTTGTCCTCAATGTAGCAAAACGCTGGGGTGAATCGTTAAAAGGAGACGGGAATGGTGCTTTCAAAATAATAATTGATGCCTCGGAGTAAATACGGTAAGGCAGAGGGACCTTGGACAATTTGTATTTAAAAAAATATCGTCGCCGTTTTTCTTGACGTTAAGAGAGCTTAAGATCACGTTTAGATACCTTTCTGTTGGACGAGATGGCGGAACTCTGTATTCTGTCGAGGATGATTTACTGTATCAGTACCTCGGTTACTCAAAGAACAATCGATGGCTAATTCAAAGGGAACTTGCTCGTGTCTTTTCTTATCTCCCACGGCTCGGCACAGGGTGCAATTTTAAGTCTCCACTTATATATTCTGTGTACTCACTCTCCCCACTAACATATTGCAGTAAGCAGATGATGCACGTGTGTTTATTCAGCTGCAGACTTGTATCTTCAGACCAAAATGGTGTTACTCACTAACATGAACACGTCGATGAGTGGTTGTGTGCCAATGGACTGGATATAGCTGCTGAAAAAACGATCATCCCTTCCTGCAAATCAAAAGCTGGCCGCATTAGCGTCCACGCAATGTGTGGAAAGTATGCTTTCCGGATAAAATCTCACGCTGATTCCTGAGTGTGATATTTGACTTATGATAATTTTATCTTGGAACTCTTCCATTTGGTCTGTGTTTGCATACAAAAACAACAATATGGGAATTGTGAGTCCACCTTGATGCAAAATACTTTTGTTATTTATTTATTTATTCCCCAAACTAGTTTGAGCAACAAATATCGCCATCATAATTGGTTCTTTAAATCTAAAACCTGCAGAAAATAGCATAGGTATAAAACACCGAAAAACATTACTACATGTGTAGTGTTTGTCTTTCAAATATCGTTTTCTGTGAATACTTTCATAATAATTTATTTATTATACATTACAGCATGAGTTTAAGATTGTTGTCGCTGTTCGCAGCATATTTTCTGTTTTTCTGTTGTCGTTTTTCTCGGCATGCATCATGTCATCAGCAACTGTTTGGATGGCTGTTAATAAACAAAAACAAAAATGTGAACGTAACATACCGCAGCATTATACAATTGGGATTGCGATAGTGTTGTGGACGCAGTTTTGGTGTGTGCTAGGCTGTTACCTAGTTTCACGTGTACTCACCGTCGTTGGACGGCTTGCAGCTACTTTTACGCACAGAAAAGCATAGCTTTCACACTTCGCGCATAATTCAAAACATTACGCCATCTTGCTGCTCGCGTGTGACGCGAGAAATGTATCGTATATTGCGAGAAGGCTATGAAAATTGTATTATGTAAATAAACAACAAAAGTGTTTCGCACCAAGGGGGACTTACAATTCCCATATTTTCCATTTGACTTATGGTTAAGTTGGGAACCTTATATTCGATCTACGGTTACTAAGTGAGAAGAGCGTTTAAGTATCATTCGCTCACTCACTCGCGTGTGTGGGGAGCGCATCAGAGTATATTACCCACCATGCATCGACGGATTATTCAATCTCGCCTGGACTGTATCACACGGTGCCTAACGTTTATATCGGAAAATTATATGCTCTTCAATAAAGGTTCATTTGTACCTGTCTTGGAACCATGCGTTGGACGACCACTTACGCCCTTTTCATGGAGGCATGGGAGATACCTTTGAACGTTAGATGTTTACATTGGAAGCATGACCTCCATGGATAGTTCAGCCAGTAAAAGTAGAGACTTCATTTACCGACTACTAGCCGATTCCGAAAGAAGAAATAAAATTCCCGCTGTCGGTACCAGCTTCGCCACTTCGTCTGCTGTCGCGTTATTCTCTTCGCATGTGCCTTTATTTGATTCGATCTTGACATACTTACCTTCCAGATTACAGTCTTATACTAAGCGTTAACCTCTATGCGGATTTAATAGTCCCGTTGGAGCTTACTGGCCTTAATTTGTCTGTATATAATAGGGTGTTTTACTAAATGTGTTTGCTTCTGTAAATTACGAAGTAATAGGCGACGGAAATATTTATTGCGTTAGGTCCCCATAAGAAACGTTACACTGTCTGCGGAGCTATGAACATAGTTTATTGTGTTATTATCCACAGAGTTACAGCAAAAAGATACAATTTTTTAGATGAAACAATAGTTGTTTCTATTATCCACTGGAATCAGTAACACCATCTGTGTATACATCAATTTAAATTACATTCCTATCACTTTTAGTTTGGGAACAACAGTCCTTCAAAGTTTCAGGAGCAGATACCACACGCTGTTCATAATACATGGCTGTGTGGTGGGTGATGGATGTTCTGGCCGTGGGAAGTTGATTTAAATGAGAAGTTCAAATGTGTGTCCATGTTTCTGAATGCACAACGCAATGCACCTTCTAAAGAATCTGCTGACGAGACGTAACATCACCGGTGTCACAGAGCAACACTCGTCCTCGATGCGCCGTTTTAGATCATCTGTGGATGTGGGCTCAGTGACATAAACAGGATCCTTCAGATATCTCCACAAAAAGAAATCTAATGGTGTTAAATCGGGCGACCTTGCGGGCCATGAATGAGAATCATGGCGCCCCAACCACCTTCCTGCAAACTTGTTGTTTAGGTCTTCCGCAACAGCACGCGCAGAATGAGCTGGGTGACCATCGTGCTGCATCCATATATGGACTCTCGTGTGCAGACACACACGTTCAAGGAGTCCACCCAAACTGTCGGCTATAAACGCGCGACATAACTCACCTGTCAGTGTGCCTGGGAAGTAGTGTTGACCGATGATTTCATCCCCAAGGATTCCACACCATACATTAATAGACCACCTACGTTGACGGTCGACAGGTCGTACCCACCGAGGACTGTCTGCGGCACAGTGTTGCACGTTATGGCGATCCACTGCACCATAATTTGTGAACGTGTACTCATCAGAGAACATAAAAGCTTGTAAAGACTCCAACGTGAAATTACGCATGGCCCATTCACAGAATGTAACTCTCGCACGGAAATCGTTTCCATGCAGTTCCTGGGTCAGTGACAGGCGGTACGGGTGAAACCTGTGGCCGTGTACTATACGTCACACAGATGTGAGACTGATACCAGCGACTGCAGCAACGGCTCATAAGCTCACATGAGGATCGTGGTGTACTGCAGCTATAACAAACACCTCCATCTCCTCACTTCTTGCAGTTCTTCGTCCGTTACTGCGGACGTTACCAAGCTACCTGTTTCCCGAAGTCGTTGCTCTGCACGTAAGAACGTAATGGCTGCCGGAGCTCTTCGCCTAGGATATCTCACGGCGAACGCCATGGCTGCTTCAGTGGCATCGTGTCGGCACTCGCCGAGCATCAGAAACATGTCAACGTACTCGTTGTTCATGTATGCCATCTTCATCCGATGTCAGTAACTGTTATATTGAGACCCTGTTTGTTTGTGTGGCACGAACTGTCCGGTAAACGGCCGTGTGCGGTGACAGTCGGCAGTCCAACAGCGCATCGCGGAAGTTTCTCGTTCCGTGACACCGGAGACGTTACAACTCGGCCGCACCACATTTAGAAGGCGCATTGTGTTATGCGCAGCGTGTGTGGTATCTGCCCCTGAAATTTTGAAGGGTTGTAGCTGCCAAACTAAAAATGATAGAAATGTAATTTAAATTGATTCCAGTGCATGATAGAAACAACTATTGTTCCATTTAAAACATTGTATCTTTTTGCTGTAGCTCTTTGGATAATAGTACAATAAACTATGTTCATAGTTCGGCAGACAGTGTAACATTTCTTATGGTGACCTACCGCACTAAATATTTCCGTCGCCTATTACTTCGTAACTTACAGAGGCCAACACATTTAGTGAAACACCCCATATACCGGTGGCTCCAAAATACCACAAGAAGAGTATACTCGATGCGCTTTTCTATGTCCTCATATTCGAGTCATCAAAGCCTTTAAACTGCCTACAAGCGCACATGCTTTTACGGCGGAGACAGTGGCACTTATGGAACCTGTCAAGTTTATTCCTTATTATTATCCTTATTATATTATCAAGTCAGATTCCTTAAAATATTCAACACCGGAGGTAGAATACAACCACCAAACGTTATATTTTGTATGTGGTACAGGAATATGTTCGTAGTAAACGGAGGGTGCCTACGATCCATCTCCTGTGGGTGCATTCCCACGCAGATATCCGCTGTAATAAGGAAGTTGAGGCTTTAACAAAGCAAGCTGTTACTATAGGAGCATTTCTTGATTTGAAATTACCGTATAAAGACAACTTACAGACGATCAAGAGCTAGGATCAACATCGCTAGCAAGAAATGTGGAACGTGTTCCAACAAACTAAAGGTGGTTATTATGCGGTGTTACAACCACAAAATCCTCCAAGATGGTGTTTTATAAGGACAGACTTGGACCTTTATGGATTACCCCGCGTGAGAGTGTCATTCTGAGCTGTACGCTGATGTAAACCATCTTATTTTCGTGTCCCAAATCCGATAGTGAACGATCAGAAATTTTTGATGACTCCCTCACTCACCTTCTGCTGTCTTTTAGCAAAGACATTCACCTTCATAAAGCGATGTTTATTTCCTTAGGAGCGTAGGGAAAAATCTGTAGGTGCTTTATCACTAATTTGTTCACTGTTCAGCATGTGTTGAAAGCGCTGATCCTGTGATTCTGAGATCCTTTTAAATATGGGGCTTTGATATTCTGGTATTTGTTTTGCAGTGGCGTGTTTTAATAATGGGCATTTTCATTTTTATGTTTTTAATTTGATTAAGTTTCAGACATGGTGTGAATTGATAAATCAATAATTCTGCTTTACTTCTACGAGGTGCATTCAAGTTCTAAGGCCTCCGATTTTTTTCTAATTAACTACTCACCCGAAATCGATGAAACTGGCGTTACTTCTCGACGTAATCGCCCTGCAGACGTACACATTTTTCACAACGCTGACACCATGATTCCATGGCAGCGGCGAAGGCTTCTTTAGGAGTCTGTTTTGACCTCTGGAAAATCGCTGAGGCAATAGCAGCACGGCTGGTGAATGTGCGGCCACGGAGAGTGTCTTTCATTGTTGGGAAAAGCCAAAAGTCACTAGGAGCCAGATCAGGTGAGTAGGGAGCATGAGGAATCAGTTCAAAGTTGTTATCACGAAGAAACTGTTGCGTAACGTTAGCTCGATGTGCGGGTGCGTTGTCTTGGTGAAACAGCACACGTGCAGCCCTTCCCGAACGTTTTTGTTGCAGTGCAGGAAGGAATTTGTTCTTCAAAACATTTTCGTAGGATGCACCTGTTACAGTAGTGCCCTTTGGAACGCAATGGGTAAGGATTACGCCCTCGCTGTCCCAGAACATGGACACCATCATTTTTTCAGCACTGGCGGTTACCCGAATTTTTTTTGGTGGCGGTGAATCTGTGTGCTTCAATTGAGCTGACTGGCGCTTTGTTTCTGGATTGAAAAATGGCATCCACGTCTCATCCATTGTCACAACCGACGAAAAGAAATTCCCATTCATGCTGTCGTTGCGCGTCAACATTGCTTGGCAACATGCCACACGGGCAGCCATGTGGTCGTCCATCAGCATTTGTCGCACCCACCTGGATGACACTTTTCGCATTTTCAGGTCGTCATGCAGGATTGTGGTCACAGAACCCACAGAAATGCCAACTCTGGAGGCGATCTGTTCAACAGTCATTCGGCGATCCCCCAAAACAATTCTCTCCACCTTCTCGATCATGTCGTCAGACCGGCTTGTGCGAGCCCGAGGTTGTTTCGGTTTGTTGTCACACGATGTTCTGCCTTCATTAAACTGTCGCACCCACGAACGCACTTTCGACACATCCATAACTCCATCACCACATGTCTCCTTCAACTGTCGATGAATTTCAATTGGTTTCATACCACGCAAATTCAGAAAACGAATGATTACACGCTGTTCAAGTAAGGAAAACGTCGCCACTTTAAGTATTTAAAACAGTTCTCATTCTCGCCGCTGGCGGTAAAATTCCATCTGCCTTGCGGCGCTGCCATCTCTGGGACGTATTGACAATGAATGCGGCCTCATTTTATAACAATGCGCATGTTTCTATCTCTTTCCAGTCCGGAGAAAAAAAATCGGAGGCCTTAGAACTTGAATGCATCTCGTATATTTCATAGAAAATATACTTTGTACGAAAATGTAACAGCTTGTGCCTTTATATCCGTATACACTGATCAGCCAGAATGCTATGACGTCCTACCTAATAGACGATATGTCCACCTTTGGCACGGATAGCAGCGGCGACGCGTCGTGGCATGAATCCTTGGTCGATTGCTGGAGGGAGTTGGCACCTTGCTGAAAAACGCCACTGCCGTCGGGAAACATGACCGTCATGAAGGGGTGTACGTCGTCTGCAATCGGTGTACGATACTTCTTGGCCATCATAGTACCTAGTGCGATCTCCACTGGACTCACGGATGCCCACGTAAATGTTCTCCAGAGCATAATGGAGTCGCCTCTAGCTAGTTTCCTTCCCGCCGTACAGGTGTCAAGGAGCTGTTCCCTTGGAAGATGACGGATTCGCTTCCTCCCATCGGCTTGATGAAGATATCGGGGTTAATCAGACCATGGAACGCTCTGCCACCGCGCCAACGTACAGTGCCGATGGTCACGTGCTCATTTGCTTCATAGTTGCCGATATCGTGGTGTTAACATTGGCGCATGCATGGGGTGTCGGCTGTGGAGGCCCATCATTGGGAGTGTTCATTGCACTGTGTGTTCAGACACAACTTTTAATGGGATGGAGTCAAACTAGGGGACGGGGGGAGGGAAAGGGATGGGAAGCGTAAAGAAAAAAATTAAACTTGAAAAATTTGAAGGATTCACAAAAATGATTAAGAGAACCCTGGACAATACGGTTAGACTAGATCCTATGTGGCAACAGAATGGACGATGCACTGTACTCCCTTTTATTTTGAAAGCAGAACAATATGGCATCTGCATTCGGCGTTAATAATGAGAGAAAGAGAGAGAAAGCATAGTCCCGTCCACGTCGGCGTGATTAGAGACGGAGCACTGAATCAGCTGAAAAAGGATGGGGGCAGGATCCGCTTATGACTATTTTGAGTAACTATTCTGTCTACAGCCTTCAGTGCAGAAGAACACAAAACACTAGAGCTGGACAGGATTTAACCCTGCCTGCCACAAACGAATTTTTCACCACTGTGTCATCTCAATAGCGCATCTGGAAAGTAATCAAGCGATGCGACGTTATTAGTTAAACAATTAGTCTTTGAGGTATTCCTCATTAATAACTCATTTTTCAGCTATATTTCGTGTATATCACGTTCCGTTCATGAGCATTTCTATTGTAGTTCTAATGTTAGTAGTGCTTACGAAGCAGATAAACTGCCTTTTTTCTTTTATTTCTCCTATTTCCACCTGCCCCAGTTCTCAAGGACATCGTATGCTCCTCCTCAGTTTCTACAACTGATGTCGCAACTGGTTCTTCGAAAGTTTCTTCCGTATTATTTCTATTTTGTCTATAATCGGCAGATTCGCCGTACGTAGCATAATGGTAAAAAATCATTAATTTTATGATACGTATTTTCTCTGACATTTTGAGAAATTCTGGTTGTTTTACGTACCTGAGAATAACAATTTTTCCTGTATGGGTGCTTATTTTGTATAAATGTTTATAGATAAGGACTTCTGTCGTGATCTCTCAAGTTTTCTAGGCATACTTGAGTAATGATGCAGTTTCGGGCGTTATGCTGAGTAGCTTATTCTATTTTTATGCACGTGTATAAAAATGGAATTAGTTACTCCGCTGAACACCGGAAAGCTCGCCATTAATTACTTTTCTTTTTTTCGGAATAGGTAAGGGGGTGACAGCCAGGAATGGCTTTCAGCTGGGAAACGCGGAGGCGTTGGTGTGGAGACCTCCCATTACGCCTTGACGACCAGCTCGCTTCGGCCGCAATCTGGACCAGTTGCTGGCTATTCTCGTAAAAGTTTTCGATTCTCGTAAGTGTATTCGTTTCCGTTCCTTTTCCAGCTGCCTCTTACTACGGTAATCCTTGCAACTTTCACTTTTTCTAGAAAAAAGAACGATACACTGAAAGATATATTTAGAAAAACAAAATTAAAGTAATCCCATACAATTCCAGCCAGCATATGGCATCAAATCTGGCCTCATTGATACAAGTATGTTGGATACACATCGGAGAACCGAGGACTGACGGATCAGTTGGATGCGGGCCCCAAGCAATTACGCTGTACTCATAACAGGCAACAGTTTTTCATTATATATTCGACTCCTTTTGGTTCTTCAGAAGAGTGTTCCAGTTTCCTTGAAGTTCTCAAGTTTACCCATCGCTAGATGAAGGACGTTGAACTTCAGTTTTAATCAACCTGTGTAGCTTGTATCAGAGACAGGCTTGTTTTTGTGTCACAGGGTTGTTTGAGTTTTTTTTTTTTTTTGGATGGATGTACTAGTGTGGTGTTTTTTCTGTATACGGGAAATTGAGACAGAGCTGGTCGTAGGTTGTGTTCCAAAAATGAACAGCATAGAGACAGAAGTGATGACGCTTTCTGCTGGACCTGATCATCATTTTGCAGGACAATGCTCAATCTAGCCGCTGTGACCGAGCGGTTCTAAGCGCTTCAGTCCGGAGCCGCGCTGCTGATACGGCCGCAGGTTCGAGTCCTACCTCGGGCATGGATGTGTGTGATGTCCTCAGGTTGCTTAGGTTTACGTAGTTCTAAGTCTAGGGGACTGATGACCTCATATGTTAAGTCCCATAGTGCTCAGAGCCATTTGAACCATTTTTGACAATGCTCAAGCACCTACAGTGCAAGCTATTACTGATTTGTTTGACTGATTGGGCTGCTAAGTGCTATACCACCTACTGCACTCCCCTGACTTAAGCCTTCGTAAGCTCAACTCGATTTCTAAACTGAAAGAAGCACTTCACGGCATTCGCTTCGTCAGGCAATAGACCGCGACGCTCGAACTGTCAACACAGCTGGCACTGCTAAGAGTACCCTACGACTTCCACATCGCTGGCAACGGGTTATACACAACGCTGGTGACTACTCTAAAGGTCAGTAAAACTTTGAAACACGTATCTATTTTGTTCGAGCTGTAAATAAATAGTTGCCGCTATTAAAGTTCCAGCCCTCGTATTTCCTCTTTGGATACACCTATTCGACATATAAAATTGAGTGCCCTATGCCCGCACAACTTGGCTGTTTGGGGAGACAGTATATGTCAAACACGTGCCGAACATAAGCGAAAACAATTAAAACTCTGAGTTAATTGACGCTTCAACAGCACAGATTTCAAAAAGACTAAGATAGGCTGCACTTGGCATCGTGAGAATCTTGGAATGGAGAATTAAGCTTCAAAGTAGCCTCCCCACTTTCCCAACTTTATTAGCACGTGTTTTATATACTGTTATCAATTTATATCATAACTCTTATTTATGATAAGGGAAAATTCGCTTAAATCGATACAATCTACTTGAGAGATTCAGCGACTGTATAGATATTTAAGATAATTCTCATTTATTGTTCCGTCTCAGTTGCATATTTATGCAACTGCACAGTCTGCAACTGAGACGGAACAATAAATGAGAAATATCTTAAAAACCGAAATTCGTTCAGGAATATCTATTGTGTAAGAGAAAGTACTTTACGTTTTTCTATGTTGACAGCACTTGGCGGAAAATGGGTATTGGATAGCTATTGCAGCAGTGTGTAGCGTCATAAGGGCAAAAGTTGGTCATTACTCCTCTAGTCCTTCTTGTTATTCACATAACAAAAGAATTTTTCTTGTAATGGAAGTTAACATTCGTAATTTAAGGGGTTTTAACCAGCAACTGCAGCTTAATTTACTGTATTAGCTGCTAATTGTACAAGTCCACGCTGTAGCAGTAGCCTGTCTGTCAGCCGGCCGCGGTGGCCGCCCCGTTCTAGGCGCTTCAGTCCGGAATCGCGTGACTGATACGGTAGCAGGTTCGAATCTTGTCGCGGGCATGAATGTGTGTGATGTCCTTAGGTTAGTTATGTTTAAGTATTTCTAAGTTCCAGGGAACTGATGACCGCAGATGTTAAGTCCCATAGTGCTCAGAGCCATTTGAACCATTTGCCTGTCTGTCATGCAGTGTGACGATACATTCGTTAACTTGCGAACTTTGGAACACGAGTATTCACTTCTGCTATGGTTTATTGAGAAGTATCTACTGCGGGACAGTAACGGCGCAGAAGACAGTATAAACATTAGAAGTAAAGGGGATATTCTCACAAAATTCTAATGTTTATTCGATGGAGGATTTTTCTCCTCGTGTTACGAAGCTGCAGTTCATATCATCGAGTGCAATAACACGAATCGATACAGTGATACAGGGAAGAAAACTTTGCCATGAACTTCTACACGAGTGCTAGAACTTAGTGTAAGAAGCGTCCAAGCGCAGACGCCTACTTCTGATATCTGCCAAAAGTGTAGTCAGTTGACAGACAGAGGCAGAAGGCCCAAAAGTCGGAAATCTTCTCTTCATCACCAATGAAAAATGTTGTCTAACAGAAACAGAAGTGTAACGACGAGAAGGAAAAGTGAAGGGAAGAGAGAGAGAGAGAGAGAGAGAGAGAGAGAGAGAGAGAGAGAGAAAACGTGGCTGTGGAACAGAAGAAACCTTGTTGTGCAAAAACGAGATTGCTCAAAGCTCCTCAGAAAACTGCTTCCACAAAAATATGCATTTGTCAAAGATGAGGATATGATTTTAATGACAACTGAATACAGTGTCATAAATAAGAAAAATGGTGGCTTGAGTCTTGTACGGATTATAAATATGTAGAACATTGTACCTGTGAGCACTGTTGAAGAATTTCACGTACAGACAAAAATGTGCAGTTAATGATTTTGTATTCTCGCATTTATCTTTGCATTGATTCATCTGTTGGACCTAAAATTAGAGGTAAAAGTTGGATTTGAATCAATGATTAGGTAGATATCTGATTTTTTACGTAACTGCGTGAATTACTCGAAACTTCGATTGCCTCAGTTTGGTAGATGCTTCATTAGAGTTGTTAATTAAGACGTGTATTCTACTTTGGATCAAATAGGAAGTAGTTTCAGACGTTAGGAGCCCGCTTCCTTATGATAGGGTTGGTCACTCATCTCATGGAGCTAAGTGCCCAAATGGATAGATGGAAGTAATAGAAGGGGTTCACTGAAATCGCAGTATCATTTCAAAAAACCATAACGGGCAATCTATTACAGATAGTGAATCGTGGTTTGCTGTGAAATCTGTAGCAGCTCTCAAAGGTTTTTCTTGTTATGCCGAAGTTTCAGTGTGCACCCCACTAGCACCTTATCGAGGCGACGTTCGATTTCTGTCGATTTACAGTCTAGCACTGCAGCATCAACAGCTCTGACTGCTTCGTTAATTCGTGCGCAAAGAGTAAGCAATGTCATTGATTGGTATTTTGCACACTAAAAAACTAGTCTAACTGCGTGAACGCAGGGGCCATGCAATGGAATTATTACGGAACATTCGCCTCTCGGGAAATGTGTGATTTACCACATCGTACAGGTTTCAAACTCCAGTGCGGGCGTGCACCTTCAAGCGGGGACATGATGGACGCCTGCATCTCTTCGATCTATGGTAGCAGGAACTGTTAAAGCACTTCGTCTTCAGGCCACAAGTGGCCCATCGGGACCATCCGACCGCCGTGTCATCCTCAGATGATGATGCGCCTAGGAGGGGCGTGTGGTCAGCACACCGCTCTCCCAGTCGTTATGATGATTTTCTTAGAGCCGTTACTGTTCGGTCGAGTAGCTCCTCAATTGGCATCACGAGGCTAAGTGCACCCCGAAAAATGGCAACAGTGCATGGAGGCCCTGATGGTCACCCATCCAAGTGCCGGCCACGCCCGACATCGCTTAACTTCGGTGATCTGACGGGAACCGGTGTATCCACTGTGCCAAGGCCGCTGCCCTAGGAACTGTTAGAGCATGTCGAAATAAACATTTTCCTTTATGATTTTCTCTCCAAAGATAGATGGGCTTCCCATGCCGCCGTGCATTAAGCTACAGCAATCATTAAGCATCGGGGTATCACGGATGTGTTCAAGCTTTTTGTGTGGCGATTCATATATGCTGAAATGTTGGGCTTTGATACATTTGAAAAGAGTCATTATTAGCATCTATGAAGGTCATCGTGGATTACGCGAATGTATACCACAGAAGACGATCGCTTAACTGCAACATTTTTGCACAACTTGCACTTTGTATGCTTAAGGGCGTAAGCGGTTATGTAACACTTTATGGACAGTTGGTCTTGCCTGCTGCACGACGAACTGACTTATGGGGGCTGCGCTGAACTGCAGCTCTATCACCACGTGCTTGAGACACGGGGTGACGTTCGCTCCGATGAAAGTCTTTGACACTGCCTGTCTTTTTAAAGTTTTTAACTACCTCATTATGCTGGTTTTTGTCGCTGTTGGCCTCCAATACTGATGTCGTTAATTTCACTGTACTGTTGTCACAGATTTGGATTCTGCATATCAGATGACACATTTCACCTTCTGGTCTGACATCCCATTTTAATGAACTTCAGTTCAAATCTGCAACGAAGGACAAAGCGAAAAAACTGAGAACTTCTAAACGTTTTACAACAAAGCGTATTCTTTGTCTCTAACAATTTCCGTGTTATAATGTTTTGAACTGATGTCGAGACTTTATGGACATATAGTGCAATGATTTTGATAAAATTAAATTCCTGAAGTAGGCTTTGTTATATATATAAACACAATTAAGAGGCAATAGCAAAGCCCGTTTTAGAAACTACGTATAGCAAATGTATCATGCAGTTACAGAAAATAAAGTTGTGTGTGAGAAATGAAAGTACACCTTTCTTACCGCTTTTTCTGGCTCCGGTGGAACCTGTCGATGTACTCTGTACTTGTCTGCAATCGCACTTCAACAAAGTTTGCTCATTCGTGCACCTGATTGGCTAAACACCGCGCACAAATGGTCCGCCGTGCACGCGCCCGCTGATCGGACAGGTGCCTGGGGACCCATCCGCTACAACTACGTACATGCACTATTGTGCTATTAACGGCCAGACACCTGTAGGAGTGCGCTTATCTGTTAGGGCGTCAATATATCACACGTCCGCCCTTCGCTACTGACGGTGATTTCGCCTCTGGAGTGTTACGCACGTTAAAAGGAGCCGCGTGGCGTGTTCTGGGCAAACCGACGTGAAGACTACTTTGCGGTGTCACCAGTTTACTCACCGTCTCTTTTGCCCACACGCTGTTGTTCTCTTCGGTCCAGTCTTTTCTGTGCAAGCCTCTTTATCTCTTCTTTTTGAACCTGCTTAATATGTTCCTGCCTTGGCCTCCGTCTAGATCTTTAACTGCCAAGGGTCCGTCCATTACCAGACTGCCGATGCCTTGGTGCTTCAGGATGCGTCCCATTAACTGAACCTTCTCGTACTTAGGTTGTGCCATGAATTCCTCTCCCCTTCTGTTCCACTAAGTTTCATTAGCTGTTCGATCCACCAGTCCAGTCTTCAGCATTCTTCTGCAGCACCGTGTTTCAGAAGCTTCTATTCTCTTCTGCTTATCTCCAAGTTTAACTTTGTACAACACAGAGTACTTTCAGAAACATTCCTTCACAAACTTATGTTTGATGTTAAAATATTACTCTTTTTAAGAACAGCTTTTCTTGTCATTTCGTATCCTCTCTACCTATGCCAACATTCTTTATTTCACTGCCCAAATAATAAAAGTCATCTAGTACACCGCTCTGCAAAACAACGGATACGGTGACATAATAAACTACTGGCCATTAAAATTGCTACACCACGAAGATGACGTACTACAGACGCGAAATTTAACCTACAGGAAGAAGATGCTGTGATATGCAAATGATTAGCTTTTCAGAGCATTCACACAAGCTTCGCGCCGGCGGCGACACCTACAACGTGCAGACATGAGGAAAGTTTCCAACCGATTTCTCATACACAAACAGCAGTTGACCGGCGTAGCCGGCCAGTGTGGCCGAGCGGTTCTAGGCGCTTCAGTCTGGAACCGCGCGACCGCTACGGTCGCAGGTTCGAATCCTGCCTCGGGCATGGATGTGTGTGCTGTCCTTAGGTTTAAGTAGTTCTAAGTTGTAGGGGACTGATGACCTTAGATGTTAAGTCCCATAGTGCACAGAGCCATTTGAACCATTTTTTGTTGACCTGCGTAGCCTCGGGAAACGCTGTTGTGATGCCTCGTGTAAGGAGGAGAAGTGCGTACCATCACGTTTCCGACTTTGCTAAAGGTCGGATTGTAGCCTATCGCGACTGCGGTTTATCGTATCGTGACATTGCTGCTCGCGTTGGTCAAGATCCAATGACTGTTAGCAGAATATGGAATCGGTGGGATCAGGAGGGTAATACGGAACGCCATGCTGGATCCAACGGCCTCGTATCACTAGCAGTAGAGATGACAGGCATCTTATCCGCATGGCTGTAACGGATCGTGGAGCTACGTCTCGATCCCTGAGTCAACAGATGGGGACGTTTGCAAGACAAAAACCATCTGCACGAGCAGTTCGACGAAGTTTACAACAGCATGGACTATCAGCTGGGAGACCGTGGCTGCGGTTTCCCTTGACGCTACGTCACAGACAGGAGCGCCTACGACGGTGTACTCAACGACGAACCTGGGTGCACGAATGGCGAAACTTCATTTTTTCAGCTGAATCCAGGTTCTGTTTACAGCATCATGATGGTCGCATCCGTGTTTGGCGACATCACGGTGAACGCAGATTGGAAGCGTGTATTCGTCATCGCCATACTGGCGTATCACCCGGCGTGATGGTGCCACTGGTTACAAGTCTCGGTCACCTCTTGTTCGCATTCACAGCACTTTGAACAGTGGACGTTAGATTTCAGATGTGTTACGACCCGTGGCTCTACCCTTCATTCGATCCCTGCGAAACCCTACATTTCAGCAGGATAACGCACGACCGCATGTTGCAGGTCCTGTACGGGCCTTTCTGGATACAGAAAATGTTCGACTGCTGCCCTGGCACGCACATTCTCTAGATCTCCCACCAACTGAAGACGTCTGGTCAATGGTGGCCGAGCAACTGGCTCGTCAGAATACGCCAGTCACTACTCTTGATGATCTGTGGTATCGTGTTGAAGCTGAATGGGCAGCCATAGCTGTACACGCCATCCAAGTTCTGTTTGATTCATTGCCCAGGCGTATCAAGGCCGTTATTACGGCCAGAGGTGGTTGTTCTGGGTACTGATTTCTCAGGATCTATGCACCCAAATTGCTTGAAAATGCAATCACATGTCAGTTCGCGTACAATATATTTGTCACATGAAAACCAGTTTACCATCTGCATTTCTTCTAGGTGTAGCAATTTTAATGGCCAGTAGTGTACATTAACTCCTCGTTGGAAATGACAGAAAGTGCCCACGCTCGTTGCCAGAGGTCTCCCAGTCGTGCACAGAAAGCTGGACGCCACATGGGGAGGTCAGAGTGACTATAATGCCAGATGTATCTCGGCTCACAACGCGAGGCAGTTGAAGGAACAGAAAAAGACAGCGCGGTTAGTCAGTGAGCAGTTACAGTGTGCAGTAGTGGTGTACTCACTACAACATGGCGCGGAGACAACATCTGGACGATGTCAGAAGGTGAACGATCGTCTAGAAACTGAAAGAACGACGAAACTAGAAGACGAGTGTCGCCCAGGAGTTTGGTATTGCTCACAGTATTCTTTCATTGTCCCGGGGAGCGTTCCGAACTGCACGCACTGCTACCCGAAGGAGAGGCGGCGGTCGACCTCGGTCAGCTACAACTCCATATCGCCGCTGCATTCTGCAAGAGAGAAGAACAGATTGAGGTCAAACAGCGGGCGCAGCTGCAACGGCATTTAACAGGTTTGCACCGTACCCAGTCTAGCGCTTCACGATGCAGCGGCGGCTCCATGTTGATGGTCTCTTTGCCCGACGACTCCCACGTTGTGTTCCGTTAACACTCGCACATTGGCGACACCGTTTTCGGTGGTGTAAAGAACACAGGGACTGGACCAGCTAGGAATGGTGATGCGTTCTTTCCTCGGACGATTCCAGTCGAGTAGTGACCCTGGACGTACACTGGTATGGCGAGAAGTGAGACTACGTAATGTAACAGTGTCCAGATGTTATGGTGTAGGGAGGCATAATGCTACATGATCATACTGACATCCACATCTCTGAACACGGATCCGCAGCTCGTGGTCTCGCCGTCGCGTTCTCGCTTCCCAAGAACGGGGTCCCGGGTTCGATTCCCGGCGTGGTCAGGGATTTTCACTTGCCTCAAGATGACTGGATGTTTGTGCTGTCCTCGTTATTTCATCATCGTTCATGAAAGTGGTGAGAATGGACTGAGCAAAGGTTGGAAATTTGTACGGGCGCTGATAACCGCGCAGTTGAGCGCCCCATAAACCAAAAATCATCATCATCTGAACACGGTACACTCAGCGGTCAGCGTTTTCGTGACACTGTACTGCTTTAAATATGAGTCCGAAAGAACAGATACCATCAGTGAACGTGCAGCTCATTAGAATGAATTTACAATTAAATCAATACAATGAAATGAATACCCTTAGCTGAATGCAGGTGTTGATAAACGTCGACAGGGAAAGTTGAAAATGTGTACCGCGACTGGGACTCGAACACAGGACCTCCTGCTTACATGGCAAACACTCTATCCATCTGAGCCACCAAGGAAACAGAGGATAGGGGAACTGCAGGGATTTATCTCTGGCACACCTCCCGTGAGATCCACATTCCCAACTTATTGTCCGGCACTATATTCATAGTGCCCCTGCCCATTACACTCATTACTCGCGGCTTTGCCGATTCCCGTAAGAATTCAGGCAATGTGTGTGCATCCGCACAGAAGATGGTCAAATGGCCGGTGAGTCTTCACTATATGCGGATGCGGTAAGGCCCAGCGGATAATTATAAATCGCGCTGGCTTCAGTGTGACGATACTCTTTGCATAAAAGTGTACTTATTGTTCGTCTCATTGCGGATTTCTTTCAGTTATCTCCTGTATTATGCTGTGCTATGGTGCAAGTTTCGTCGATCTATGTTACTTGCTAGAGGCACATCATTTGAAAGTTACTTTCGTCCTTAAGTTTTGCATACCACTGTACTTTCCGTGTCTCACTGCATAATGTAGTTCCTGATTTAATCCGGCTACAGACAATTAACTTTGTTTTGTAGATGTTCTTTATATAACCTTTCTTCGAGACACTACCCATACCATTCTGCTCACTTTCTAAGTCCTTTGCAATTTCTGACAGAATTACCACATGATCGACTAACCTCCAAGTTTTTAATTCTTCTTTCTGAACTTAATATCCTTATCCAAAATTTCACTATGGTTTACTCAATGTAGACACTGTATAATACTGTTGAAAGACTGTGAACCTCTCTCACTTCTCAACTATCGCTTCCCTGTAATGTCCTTCAAAAATAATAACTACCGTCAGAGTTCTATAGCAGATGCAATTAATATTTAGCTCCCTGCCACCTTCAAAATTTCAAAGAGTGTATTGCGTTCAACATTGTCAAATGTTTCTCTAAATCTACAAGTGCTATAAACGTAGGTTTTCCTTTCTTCTGTTTTCTAAGACGCGGAACCAGTATTGACTAACGAGTTCCTGCGGTTCTCCCGAATTCAAACTGGTCATCCACGAAGTCGCTTTCTAACAGCTTTTGTGTTCTCCTATAAATATTTCGTGTCAGTATTTTGCGATCAGTTATTCTGTCTTCTGGACACTGGAAACACTGGGAAATGCTCCACAATGAAACGCGTCTTCTCTTGTTGAGGCTCTCTGGAAAAGCTGGTGCATACAGAACGAAATATTGTTCGCTACAGTCCGTTTAAAACATTTTGTACTTCTTTTGTGTCACACTAAATGAATAATACAGTGATTAAGTAGCCTTTATTATGTATAAACTCACTGGAAAATCAATTCTTATTATCTGATGTGAACCCCAGAAACACGCTATAGACAGATGAGGTAGAATTTCACTGTTAATGTACACTCCCCCACGTTCGGGCTTCTTATTTGGTTACCATTCGAGGAGGGCATATCGCTATTCTGCCTAAGACGTTCCTGTGATATATTGAACATATCTGTAACTGTAGGACAGTTTGCACTGGATCAGTTGTGGCGGCAACTTTTCCGTTGAGATGGTCGGTTGAAGTGTGCTATGAATTCAGGACAGTCGTCTGCCTTCATAAAGCCCCGTTTCTCCATGTCTTAGTTACAGTCTTCGGTTCATGAACAAGAGCGTTGTCTCTCTGAAATGAAAAAGTATAATTTCTAAATTATTTAAACAACGCTGATAACATAGAATAGTCTTATACTGTCTGATAGTGTTCAGTTTTTATGGTTCAATAAACTAAGTCAAGTGTATCATTACAAAAAGGCAAAAATAGGTCAAGACTGTAATAACATCTCCTCCAAATTTGACAACGGGAAGAGAAAAACTCTGTCAGTTATTCCGTTCGAGATTTATTTAGGTAATTTAGTCAAGAGGAGCCAAGTAACTACATGATTAAGCATGTTCCCTGTACTACCAACGAGGCAGTACTAACACCGTTGATTCCATCTAAATCTACATTTAAACGCGGCAAACCGCATTACGTGCAGTAAGGGCCGGAGGATACATTGTGCACCAATGAAACCAACACAAACGCTACACTTGTAATCAGTTTAGACATTTCATGTGGTGCTGCTATGGGCTCACTGCCGTTTTTGCTCTGAAGTGCACACTTGTCTATTTATCATAATCTTAATAAACTTGGCTCTGAGCACTATGGGACTTAACATCTGAGGTCATCAGTCCCCTAGAACTTAGAACTACTGAAACCTAACTAACCTAAGGACATCACACACATCCATGCCCGAGGCAGGATTCGAACCTGCGACCGCAGCGGTCGCGTGGTTCCTGACTAAGGCGCCTAGAACCGCTCGGCCACACTGGCCGGCTTAATAAACGTGGTTAAGGTGGGATGTTACATGCAGGTCTAAACGCATGACCGGTGTTAATAACCAGAGGATACGAGAACCGTATTTAGTGATTTCAAATAAAACTACAAAATACTATAGACGTTCATTTTTCTATTATATCGCCATTAAACATGAGACCCACTTAGTCACAACAAAGAGCACGCCAAGTAAATAAAAACTGCTTTTAGCACATACCTACATCGAACTACTGAGAAATGGACTATTAAAAATTATAAATTTTACAAAACGTCAGCTGACCTAAGCTCACCCTAGAAAGTACAGACTCCATGTCACGCACTCTATAGATCTGAACAATTAAGTAAATCCAGTAACAACTAAAACATAGGTACCTCCGGAAAAAAAAATAAATAAATAAAAAAAATTCGTGTGATGTGCCTGCATTGTTTCAACATTTATAACATTAATAATCAGACATGAATAGATTATTCCATATGCTCAGACTACTTCGATGACCTTTGATTTCTTCCTCTTTTTATACACACACCATAGCGCTGATAATTCACAAGTCAATACGAATTTTAGAAAATTGGACTGGGTAAAGTTTAGGATACAAATACGACCGATTCTGAA
Organism: Schistocerca piceifrons; assembly: GCF_021461385.2. Classification (NCBI taxonomy): domain Eukaryota; kingdom Metazoa; phylum Arthropoda; class Insecta; order Orthoptera; family Acrididae; genus Schistocerca; species Schistocerca piceifrons. Next base: position 151,742,595 of record NC_060138.1, on the reverse strand, counting down.
AAAACAAAATGAACCAAGTGAATCGTCTTTGTGCCAGTCCCTTTCTAGCTTGCAGCACTCTGCGATTTTGCATGCTGTCTGCTGCCGACTCCATCAAATTCTGATAACAACTAGGCTGACCGCACATCGCGATACCCAAATCGCCAAAGACCATAAACACTACATTCAAAGACCGCTTCACAACCGTACTCGTGTCTCACATCACATAACTTAATACGCCAGAGGCCTAGTTTCCACAAATTTAGTGAGACAAAAACTTATCGGACTCCAGTTGATATATGATGAAAGATGGGAAAATAAAACAGATTCCCGTCACCTCCACCAGTACCGAATCCCGTCCACACCGCGCCTAGTCATGTTCCATTTGAGTGTGTTGCGTACGAACGTGAATGACCTGTGGTAATAAATTGACAATATGCAGGGTGAAGAAAACTTCGCGCACTCGGACTTCGCAGTGTGGTTCCTCACATGATAGTAATACAAAATTGTCTTTCTCAAAATTTCGTCCTGAACATGTTTTTGGCAGTGAATGAACGTTAAGATTGGCAGACTGGTGACATTGTAATCACATCTGTATTAACTACCTCTGTCAGGATGCCGGAGTAGTACTGTGGGGTTGATGTAGTGGATAGCATTTTCAATTAGCGTACGGGAAGGCGAGGGTTCGATTCTGGGTTCGAGGCTTGTCTGTTTTTATTTCCTAAATACATTCTGCGTAGTACGGTATCTGGCGTCTTCATCGTCATACAGCGATTGCAGTGAGTCTTCTTGAAACATTTGCATTTCGTACTATGAACACAGAAATGGAAGTATAATCGTTTTCATGGGTAAGCCTGAAAGAGGCCTTTTGTACATCGCGGACGTGAATTGTTTCGTACCATTGCATCTACTAGATTCCAGATCTGTTTTATGAGTACCCTAATACAGTGGCCCCGTCGATTAGTTCCAACTATTATTCTTGCCACGTTCAGGTCCATTACATTTCGTTCGAGCCTTACGTCACCATTAGATCTAGCAATGTGCTTTGCAAATAATTTCAATGGGACAGGTGGGGAAGGGTACATTTAAGACAGGTTTGGAATCTAGTAGATGCAGTGGTGAGAAATAATTTGTGTCCACGAGGTGCAAAAGGCTTCTTTTAAAGATGACAAGTGAAAACGATTGTACTTCTATTTCTGTGCTTGTAGTACGTAACTGCAAATGTTTTGTAGAAGATCCATTGTAATCGCTGTATGACGACTAAGACGCCTGATACTGTATCACGCAGACTGTATTTAGCCGATAAAAACAAATAAGCATCGACCCAAAATCGAACGCTGAACCTCCTGAACATTAATGCAAAACGCTATCTACTACACCGTATGCCAGCACTACTGCTCTGTCCTGACAGAGGCAGCTATCGTACATGTGATTGTAGAGTTGTCAGACTGCCTGTCTTTATCGTCCAATTACTGCGCGAAATATGCGCAGAGCGAAATTTTGTATTGCCGTATTGCCAGTATGTAAGGAACCGTGCTGCGAAGTCCGAGTGCGCCAACTGTTCTTTACTGTGTATGTTGCATGACAAAAGGGAAGCACCCAGAAAGGGAAGATGAAACGAAATTAAACTGCATGGTTTGGTAGAGTACACAGTGTGATCAAAAGTATTCGGACAACTCACAAGTTCGTGGCGCCCTCCATCGGTAATGCTAGAATTCAGTATGGTGTTGGCTCACCTTTAGCCTTGATGACAGCTTCCACTCTCACAAGTATACGTTCAATCAGGTGCCGGAAGGTTTCTTGGGGAATGGCAGCCAATTCTTTACGGAGTGCTGCTCTGATGAGAGGTATCGATGTCGGTCGGTGAGGCCTGGCACGAAGTCGGAGTTCCAAAACGTCCCAAAGGCGTTCTACAGGATTCAAGTCAGGACTCTGTGCAGGCCAGTCCATTACATGGATTGTATTGTCGTGTAACCACTCCGACACAGGATGTGCATTATGAACAGGTGCTCGATAGTGCTGAAAGATGCAATCGCCATCTTCGAATTGCTCTTCAACAGTCGGAAGCAAGAAGGCGCTTAAAACATCTATGTAGGCCTATTCTGTGATAGTGGCACGTAAAAGAACAAGGGGCGCAAGCCCCCTCCATGAAAAACATGACCACACCATAATAACACCGCCTCCGAATTTTGCTGTTAGCACTACACACGCTGGCGTTGGCCGGGCATTCACCATACCCACACCCTGCCATCGGAGCGCCACATTGAATACCATGATTCGTCAATCCACACAACGTTTTTCTACTGTTCAATCGTCCAATGTTTACGGTCCTTACACCAAGCGAGGCGTCGTCTGGCATTTACCGGCGTGGGGGGTGGTTTCTGAGCAGCCGCTCGATCATGAAATCCAAGTTTTCTCGCCTCTCTCCTAAATATCATAGTACTTGCAGTGGATCCAGATGCAGTCTGGAATTCCTGTCTGATGATCTGGATAGATTTCTGCCTATTACACATTACGACCCTCTTCAACTGTGGGCGGCCTCTGTCAGTCAACAGACGAGGTCGGCCTGTGCGCTTTTGTGCTTTACGTGTCTCTTCGCGTTTTCACTTCACTATCACATCGGATACCGTGGACCTAGGAATGTTTGGCACAAGTGACACCCAATCACATGACCACGTTCGAAGTCCATGAGTTCCGCCGAGCGACCCATTCCTCTCTCTCACGATGTCGAATGATTACTGAGGTCGCTGATATGTAGTACCTGGCAGTGGGTGGCATCAGAATGCACTCAATATGAAAAACGTAATTTTTTGGGGGTGTCCGGATACTTTTGATCACATAGTGTATGTGATGCTTTTTCAGGTCGCACCCTCTCTGGCCTGGAGGCGTGCACCACGCACTGTTGCGGTTGGGAAGAGTCTCATAAAACCTGAGACAAGCTGGCCCGCAGCTGTTGTACGTTGTCCTTTGTATTATGGATAGTAGCACAGAGACAGACAAGACGGCCGAGCTGGTCCCAAATATGATATATCGGGGACAGATATGAGGATCTTCCTAAACATGGGAGTACATCAATCTCATACACATAGTTAATTGGGACGTGTGTCACGTGTGGACGAGCCTTGTCCTGTTAAAAAATGGCATCTCGACACCCGTCACCTGAGAGGTAACACATAAGGAAACAGGATGTTTGTGACGTACCGTCGTGCCGTAAGCATTCCCTCAATCATTACCAGTCACGAGCCGAAGCCATATGACGCTCCAAAACAGTGTAAGAATGGGAGCTTTATCCACGCCGCCATCTTACTCGCCGGCGATAATCATTCCGGGCAGTGCAGAACCATGATTACCGTTGAACGCAATCCAATGTCATTCACCAGAAATCCAAGCTTCTTGATCACGGGTCTACTCCTACTCTTCCGGGCGGGGTGACCGAGCGGTTCATGCCTCGGGCATGGGTGTGTGTGATGTCCTTAGGTTAGTTAGGTTTAAGTAGTTCTATGTTCTAGGGGACTGATGAGCTCAGAAGTTAAGTCCCATAGTACTCACAGCCATTTTCTACTCCTACTCAAAACGCAGCCGTTTGTGTTGTTGCGTTAACGGCAACCAACGCATGAGTTCGTAATTTCGTAGTCCAGCTGCTGCTAATCTTCAACCAACGATGTAGGATGGCACAGAACGTTGTAGGGAGTCAATTACTTGTTTTGGGACGGCAGGCGAAAACATGAAGCGGTTACGTTGTGCTTGGTGCACAGTACGTCGATCCTCCCCTGTCAGTCGTAGCCGACCGGAACACTGACAACGAGTATTCCAGGCAGTCCAGCATCAGGTCATTATAACATCTGAATGGCCCATAAATCTGGTTGCACTACTCTGCCAGTCGGCCAAATGGAGAGGCCCCTTTCAAACGCTATCCTATATGAATACGCACGGTCTCCACGTCCTTCAAATTGATCACCCAGCATTTGACGCTGTTAGCGTAACATACATGCTGCTGTTCTGTACATGTACGTACTTACAGGGACATGTGACTACGTCTCCTGATTGTTTCATGTTTTTATGAGATGGTATATATAATTTGTTTTACAAGTGAATAAAACGTCAATCACTTGAAGCTATTTCTTTGGTGCGACTTTTTTTAAATTTGACTAGTATGACGTATTACTTGTTGTCAGAGTTGTAAAACTACCTTAGGCTATCATAAGTAATCATAGACAGCGGTAGTTTTCCTAGTAGCTGTAATGGCACTTGCTAAATGTTTCCAAAGAGATAAAAAAGGAAGCGATGGGCTGTAGCAGAGATGCTGTTACATTAGAGAGATGTGACTGTCATTTTTTACGGCGGCAGAAAGAGTAGTCTGTGGTATATTTTGATGAAGAGAGGACGCGTTGTAACAGTTTTCTGAATAATTTGTATTTTGGGTTGGCAAAAAGTTCATCTCGCCGCATGGAAATATAAGTTTCATTCATTACGCGACACGGTCAACAATTAGTAACTTCTACGGCGGCTGCATTCGAGGCGACTATCGCAGTAGAAACAAGAGGTGAAGTTTCCCACTGAAAAGAAAATACAACTAAGGACATTTATTTTTATATTTCCTAGAAAGTTTAATTCAGATATGCTTGATGGTCTCTGCTCGGCAGCCGCGTAAAAGAATTTCATTAACTACCAGTTATGACTTCACAGTTATTTCCAATTAAAAACGCTAATTCATTAACGAGCCACCAAGTGGTAAAAAATACAATAGAATGCATAGCTTAGGTCACTTAAGGTCGTACTCGTGTTACCTTGTGTTAGATATGTTGCATACGTCTCGGGCGTTACATCATACCGATCGCTTTCTTTATGTATACATTCAGTGCTTTGCTAGATTCCCCTAAAACCGAAAGCGATGAACCGTCTAAAAATTACGCGAGAATATATATAGCCCTGGGTAACCCGTCCGTTACTTAAAAATAAACAATGTCTGTAGTAAAACTGAAACTGTCAATGTTTAATTCAGGTTCTATAGGAAAACTGTTGATTTCTAACGAGGTACAGAAGGGTATTGAAGCACAAACAAAACAATAAAGATTTATCATTTAGAGCTAGAAAACACAATTTCCTCAACAAAAAAGTAAAATAAAAAAAAGCAGAACAAAAATATATCAAACATTGCTTCGTCGATGATCTATAAAACATGTTTCTGTTACTCATAAAAAACTTTCGCACTTATCGATAATAAATGGAAACTCTTCCCTTTTATCCTCATGAAAAACATTCCATTGAGAACAACATAACAACAATAATTATATATAATTTTATATTTATGCACGCAAACAGTAGTTGCATCAAAGTAATTGTTTCGGTTACATAAGAGAGAGAGAGAGAGGGAGAGAGAGAGAGAGAGAGAGAGAGAGAGAGAGAGAGAGAGAGAGAGAAAGATATCGTCGGCTCTCAATTTCTCAATTACACATTCATTTACGTTTCTTTTCTTACCAATTCTACCGTAATCCTACCGTCTTCTACATCATTTATCTAGTATATCAAAATTGCCGAACCGTACTTTTAGTAGAGTGCAACTCTACTTGTTGGTTTTCGTCTCTGGATCTTCGGCTTACGTTTTCTTAAATATTTTTCTGGCGTGTATCGGAGTAGCATAAGAAACCACCAACACTGATAGGAAATACCCTCCACCAAGCAGCGCCCATCACATATGAAGTTCTACTATTAATCCTGTCCAAGTCACCAAATTTACGAAAATGAGTTAAAGTTATCAATTTAAGGTAGAAGTATATCACAATCAGCTGAAACAAAAATACGTTTCAAAATCAGCCATGTCCTCGTGTTACAAAGCACTGAATTCTCGGTCATGCGAGTCTTGCAGGCAGCGCACTCATGTCAAGGAATGAGGAACAGTCTTCAAGTCGCAGCACTTTTGTCTGGAATCTTGCGTTGTTAGATTACGCAACAATATGACCATATCAGTAGGCAAAATAATTTCTTGTATTTTACATTCTTTGAAGTCATAAAATTTCATTTGTACATTGACAACTCCAATCTTTTGCACTAATCTCCGTATTCGCGGGATTCTTGTTGTCACAGAAATAAAAGATAATTTTCCCAATTGTAGGCCATTCATTTCTACCTCCAGACCGTGCTTTTGGGAAGAATGAAAAATGATTCAGAAGGCACGACATCCTTACAGACCCTTCGTGTCTCTGAACCAAAAGACATAAAAAAATCTGCTGCAGAGACACTTTGACCCAATATGAGAATATCTTGACTGATTGCAGTTTTTCAAATAATATTAACAGCTAATGAAACAACCTTTACTGGTAAGAGTGTTCCAACACCGTCTCTGAAGTGGTTCACGTGAAGTACTCGGGATTGTGATGGAAATGAGAACAAATTGAAGCCTTAAAACAATAATGTTATTCAGTACGTGCGAACGGTATCTACCATACTAATGACTTAATTACCGTGCTTGATTATATGCAGATAATTTTCTTTTTATGGAGTTCAAGTTTCAATAACTGAAATACAAACTTTTACTAAGCGAAATCCTATTTTGAATTCTCTTTAGTTTTCTGATATTCTTCTTGATGTAATATTATCCAATTTAGTTTAAATTTTTTTATTGGGTCAAGAAAAGAAATTACAGTGGCACATTATATTCATTTATTGGCTGTTTTCACAAGAATTTGGAATAGAGAAAGCGAACAGATCTATAGAAAAAGTTAAAATCGCATAAAAACACAACGAAAACCGCCAAGCCAAAACTTAAATTCAAATAAAACAGTTTCTGCGTCAGTCACTTGTTTATTTCTCCACTACGCATTTCGATGGTTTACACCATCATCTTCAAGCGGAGAATTGTTTATTTACAAATGTTCAAATTTGTGTGGATTCCTAATGGACTGAACTGGTGAGGTCATCGGTCGCAGGACTTGCACACTAATTAAACTAACTTAAACTAACGTATGCTAAAAACAACACACACACACATTACATTTAATGTAAATGTAATGAGAAGAGAAGAGGACATACTTCAGATAACAGCATGCAAACGTTTTAAACTCCACCATCCCTCAAAAGATGCAAAATAACCTACACTGCCCTTGATCTGTACTCTTCACCAATACCGCCTTGTAAATGAACAATTCTCCACCTGAAGATGATGGTGTGAACCGCCGAAACGCAGTAATGGCAAAATAAACAAATGAATGACGCAGAAACTATTTTATTCGTATTGATCAATAGTCGCAACCCTCATAATGCCGTCCCTTGTAGACGAATTATTCAAAGCCTAAATTAACAAAAAAAAAAAAAAAAAAAAAAAAAAATTGGGTTCATTATGAACAAGATTTCCCAAAACAACACAACTCATACACCACTGGCCATTAAAATTGCTACACCAAGAGTAAATGCAGGTGATAAACGGGTATTTATTGGACAAATATATTATACTAGAACTGACATGTGATTACATTTTCACGCAATTTGGTTGCATATATCATGAGAAATCAGTACCCAGAACAACCACCTCTGGCCGTAATAATGCCTTGATACGCCTGGGCATTGAGTCAAACAGAGCTTGGATTGCGTGTACAGGTACAGCTGCCCATGCAGCTTCAACACGATACCATAGTTCATCAAGAGTAGTGACTGGCGTATTGTGACAAGCCAGTTGCTCGGCCACCATTGACCAGACGTTTTCAATTGGTGAGAGATCTGGAGAATGTGCTGGCCAGGGCAGCAGCCCAACATTTTCTGTATCCAGAAAGGCCCGTACAGGACCTCTAACATGCGGTCGTGCGTTATCCTGCTGAAATGTAGAGTTTCGCAGGGATCGAATGAAGGGTAGAGCCACGGGTCGTAACACATCTGAAATGTAACGTCCACTGTTCAAAGTGCCGTCAATGCGAACAAGAGGTGATCGAGACGTGTAAACAATGGCGCCGCATACCATCACACCGGGTGATACACCAGTATGGCGATGACGAATACGTGCTTCCAATGTGCGTTCACCGCGATGTCGCCAAACACGGATGCGACCATCATGATGCTGTAAACAGAACCTGGATTCATCCGAAAAAATTACGTTTTGCCATTCTTGCACCTAGGTTCGTCGTTGAGTACACCATCGCAGGCGCTCCTCTCTGCGATGCCGCGTCAAGGGTAACCGCAGCCATGGTCTCCGAGGTGATAGCCCATGCTGCTGCAAACGTCGTCGAACTGTTCGTACAGATGGTTGTTGTCTCGCAAACGTCCCCATCTGTTGACGCAGAGATCGAGACGTAGCTCCACGATCCGTTACAGCCATGCGAATAAGATGCCTGTCATCTCTACTGCTAGTGATACGAGGCCGTTGGATCCAGCACGGCGTTCCGTATTACCCTTCTGAACCCACCGATTCCATATTCTGCTAACAGTCATTGGATCTCGACCAACGCGAGCAGCAATGTCGCGATACGATAAACCGCAATCGCGATAGCCTACAATCCGACCTTTATCAAAGTCGGAAACGTGATGGTACGCACTTCTCCTCCTTACACGAGGCATCACAACAACTTTTACCAGGCAACACCGGTCAATTGCTGTTTGTGTATGAGAAATCGGTTGGAAACTTTCCTCGTGTCAGCACGTTCTAGGTGTCGCCAGCGGCGACAACCTTGTGTGAATGCTCTGAAAAGCTAATCATTTGCATATCACGGCATCTTCTTCCTGTCGGTTAAATTGCGCGTCTGTAGCACGTCATCTTCGTGGTGTGGCAATTTTAATGGCCAGTTGTGTATATTTAATCATTAAGGGTCTAGCTATGGCAGGAAAACTTCTGTGACCATCACAGTTTTGTCTCTGGAGGATTTTCATCCATGTCTTGACCGGTTATGATACCAGACGCCTCACGCTGATGTAGAGCTTTGGGGGCTGGTCCGGATGCGTACAGCGCCGCCGTTTCCCACTGGCCGGTGCCTTCCGACGAGAACGCTTGGATCGCCGCATGTCCGCCGTCGGTCCATCAGGCACTTGTCAGCAAGCTGACTTGGCTGGTTAATTATGGCACACCAGAGGCGCAGACGCCGCGCTGCGCCGAGCCTCCGGCATGCATAGCGTCGCTCGCTCGCGGGCTATCGGCAGGTGTCAGTCACGCCTTGCTGACAGCGACCGCTCCGCCGCACCTTGCTTTGGCCCACCGTCAACTGGGGCAGCCAGCGTCTAACCACTGGTGTATAGGACCGTAGTGTATGTATCCACATTTGCATGTCTCGTGTTTGTCAGATTTGTAGACGTCATAATTTTACACTGAAACAATGCCAGATTTTTACAGTGTCATTGGTGCTACTTGCTGAGTCCGTTACTGTATAAAGACACTGGCTGTTTTCTTACACGAAAGAGGAAAAATAACCAGTCACTACAAAATTGTTAAGGCTTTCGTGGCCATTTTTTGACAAACTGCCTATTGGCTTCTGTCTCGGGTTCTTCGGCCGACGTTCATCTAATTATTTTAGTGACGTTTGACCAGCAAGAGTGGCTGACATTGTCAAAGCTTCACCCTCCATTGCCGGTGGTGAACTGGAGCCGAACTAAAGAAGAGAGATGGGGCCCCTCCACGCCCGCACCAACGTGGTGACCAGACCAAAAGTTCTACTGTCACCTCCGTAAACATGTTAGTTGTCTAGTAATTGGATCATAGGATGCTGGGCTGTGATGTTATCCGTGCGTCTGGGTAAGACTACTCATTAACACGGGCCATCAGGTGATAGTGGACGAAACGCGAATGAGGGTAGCAATTTGAAGAGCAGAGGGGAAGAAAGTGCCAAGGCTCGTGCCGTGGGAGAAAACCTCCGAGCTCGCGGCCGCAGACAATATGTACCTGGCGCGCCAACGTCCGAGGGCTTCTCCGCGGTCATTTCCGGTCCGGTTCTCCTCTTGCTACCTGCGACGGTCGTTCGCTGCAGTACGGAAAGTCAGGATCCGTCTACCTTAAGGCTTTCCTCTTTCTTGTTGAAACTGTTCGCATGTTTTTGTATTTCTACAGCTTCTCTGAACAAGCGCTTGTGATAGTGCTTCGCTAGAGCCAGAACTTCCGTGTCGGCGAATTTTATTACGTGGTCGGTCTCACTCAGTGCGTGCTCTGCCACGGCCGATTTCTCCACCTGCCCCAACCTGCAACGTCGCGTATGCTCTTTGAACCTGGTGTTAATTGATTGTCCAGTCATTCCGACATAAATTTTTCCGCATGAGCATGGTATACGGTATATTCCCGACATTGCAAGTGGGACCACGTAATAAAATTCGCCGACACGGAAGTTCTGGCTGTAGAGAAGCACTATCTTCCCTATATCTATACATTTTAGTCGCTTTCTCTCTTCGGTCTGTATATACGAACTAATCTAAGTAACAGGTTTTGACTAATAGGTTCAGGAAATCACGATGAAGGTTTGAAGCCGGCCGGGGTGGCCGAGAGGTTCTAGGCGCTACAGTCTGGAACCGCGCTACCGCTACGGTCACAGGTTCGAATCCTGCCTCGGGCATGGATGTGTGTGTTGTCCTTAGGTTAGTTAGGTTTAAGTAGTTCTAAGTTCTAGGGGACTGATGACCTCAGAAGTTAAGTTCCATAGTGCTCAGAGCTATTTGAACCAAGGTTTGGGAATTGTCTGAACTATCATGAATAGAAATACAAGCCGCTGTGAAAACAATGCCATTGCCACCTATTGTTTCAGCCGCCACAACTCTAGAAAGAAGAAGCGACTCGCCAGAACAACAAAGCTTAAACAAATTGCATATTGGGTCTGGTGATCTAGCGATAAACTACCTTCGTGGTTAGTGAAAGGTTGTGGGAATTAATCCCACTTAGACCTTTTTTTCAGACTATCTCTCGATGATGCAGACATTCGCCAGAAACGAAACGTGGTTTACATTCCTCGTTACACCATAGGTCCACCTTCATCAGTTGGATAAATGATTGTGGATACACAAGTCGCCTAAGTGACGTCCAGTCGATTGCAATTGTCTCAGAACAATTGTACAGTGAACAACATGCGATTCCAAAATCGGCGCTTTTCAGTAAACTGCTTCACCACGGGATCCAGCTTTGCTTTGTCTACATAAAGGAAGGTTTACAGCAACGCAGCAAATGATTCAGCTTTCAGCTTTCTCCTTTGTGCTTTTTATTGGCGGCTCATACAAAATTTTACGTGTCCTACATTGTTACAAAAATAAACAAATTGTGTTCCATGATCTGTCACCATGATAGGCGCGACTTAATGTTGTTGCGAAATCAGCTTTCTATATTCAGAATCTTATAACTAATACTTAAACACTGTGAGGCACAAAATAAAATATAAAAAGATGGTAGCAGCGGAATTTGCATCCGAGCCGACGAGCTGCCAGTCTATGCACTTGTTCTCTGCACCATGGCACCGACAAGCGAAAAACTGCTAAAAATCTCTCATATTCTACTTGTAAATCTTTAGAGAGCATTTTTCTTTTTCCTACAGCCTAAAAAACTAAACTTCTCCTGAACAGGCCATGAAGGCCCAACGGAACCGACCGGCCGCCGTGTCATCCTCAGAACATACGCGTCACTGGTTGCGGGGATGGAGGGGCATGTGGTCAGCACACCGCTCTCTTGGCCGTATGTCACTATATGAGACCGGAGCCGCTACTTCTGAATCAAGTAGCTCCTCAGTTTGCCTCACAAGGGCTGAGTGCACCTCGCTTGCCAGCAGCGCTCGGCAGACCGGATGGTCACCCATCCAAGTGCTAGCCAGCCCGACAATGCTTAACTTTAGTGATCTGAAGGGAACCGATGTTACCACTGTGGCAAGGCCATTGGATCTGCTACAGCCCACTCGAGTGAAATATTCTACGTACTTGGAACATGCATCTACCAGCTTCTAGTCACATAGTTTGAGTCAAATTGGTGATTCCTGTCCCACGCCCTCTCCCTGTTAAATTTAAATTTGGAGTAGGTAACTCTCACTATCTCCTCATAAGCTATTATTGAAAAATAACCTCTTTAGAAGATCACCTACAGAATGAGTGATGTTGCTTGCACAATACTTTACACGCAATTTCAAAGAAAAATTCTCACCTGGTGCTGTGAACAACGTAGCACTCTGAATGCTGGCAGGGATGACGTCACATCAGACCATAGTTTCGTCTGATGCATTCGAAAAACAATGGGGTAATTTTTGTGCGACTTCTGGCTTGCATTCTAAGAAAAATGGCGACATTTACAATCTGCTATAGCACATTAGCGCGTGATCACCTGCCGGCACTGCTGCTTTCCTTTATTCAAACATACGTGTGAATACGATTCTTTGAGTGTCAGGGCAACGAAGTCTGAAATAAAAGGTCTGTGATAAGAATCACAACAGTGAGTCTCAAGAATGAAGCAATGCATACAAAGCTTTACAACAGTAGTGATGTCACACGTTTACATGAGACTTTTTTCTTTCATTTTATTTTCTTTATGGCCTTCAAACATAAATCACTGACACTATGTGAAATGCTACAAATTGAAATATGTATCCAATGACACACATACGTACACCCATGGTTTGCACAGAATACTTACATCGGTAGTAAAGAGGACAGTTACCTCATGATATTCTCCCATAATTGCTACGAGATGTCACTCCAAACACCAGTTAAATATGGAGTAGATAATATTCATGCCTCCTGAAAACTTTCGTGTTTTGCGATGCTTACTCCCGTGTACTTTTAGTAATAGTTTTTTTTATTTTTTTTAATTTTTAGATCGAGCACTGCGATGCATGTTTGGCTTTCGCTGTCTCCGCTAGTGCCCCCCCACCTAGCAAAATGTTCCTCCCAGTGCGCTGGAACTCACATCGTCCCAATGAACCACACGGTGTTGCTGTCGCCTAGGAGAAACTGTAGCATCTACCGACTTCCAACAAACTGTAGAAATAAATTCAAGTGTTTCCCGATCTTTTTCTCGCTGTCATCCCTGACAAAAATGTAAAAGGGAAACGTCGTTTACTACATTTAGGACATTGATTGGGTAGAAGTACTGCTCCAGAAGTGAGACTTTAATTTATTATTTCATTATTAATGACTAGTTGCTAGAAAGTATGTAGAAGGTATCGACATATACTGCTGAAGGCCACTATAAAACGGCAAATGGCTCTGAGCGCTATGGGACTTAACATCTTAGGTCAACAGTCCCCTAGAACTTAGAACTACTTAAACTTAACTAACCTAAGGACATCACACACATCCATGCAAGAGGCAGGATTCGAACCTGCGACCGTAGCAGTCCCGCGGTTCCGGACTGAAGCGCCCAGAACCGCACGGCCACCGCGGCCGGCAAAGGCCACTATAAAATTATGTTTTTTATACTTCACGTAGTTTAGGGTATTTGGCGTGATAGATGTGCAGTAGCGCAGAAAATCAATTTTCCTTGAAAGATAAAATATTTCTCTATTTCAGAAGCACAAAATTTTCTTTGTAGTAAAAAAAGGCGTCAGAAGGTAGTTCTCGTATCACTCTATTACGTACAGTGGGATATTATGAAAAACACCACTTTCACTTTCCAAGTTTGATGCGCACCACCCTGCGCCTAGGAAAACATCACACGCAGCGTCCTGCGACCCACATCGGACAGCGAAAGACGCAAGAGTATTTATTCCGCAGCACGCTGTAAATTTCCGCACTTGGGAAAACGTAAATTTACTATATTTCAAAGCTTTTGCACTCCGCTTGCTGTTCGCCGCAACTAGGAATTTGGTGGTTCGACAGCGGTAGCACGGCCGTCCCGAGCCTGTCTGACAGCGCCAGCTGAGTGTGCGTCGCTCACGCTAGGGACGGCTGTTATCGCTGAAGCAACCGGTCTGCGGTTATATCTGTTTATTTCAACGCCGGTTTAGTCGGATTATTAAAGTACTCACTCCGTCTTCAGGCCACGAGTGGCCTACCGGGACCATCCGACCGCCGTGTCATCCTCACTGAGGATGCGGATAGGAGGGGCGTGGGGTCAGCACACAGCTCTCCAGCTCGTTAAGATGGTATTCTTGACCGAAGCCGCTACTATTCGGTCGAGTAGATCCTCAATGGGCATCACGAGGCTGAGTGCACGCCGAAAAATGGCAACAGCGCATGGCGGCTGGATGGTCATCCATCCAAGTGCCGGCCAAGCCCGATAGCGCTTAACTTCGGTGATCTCACGGGAACGGGTGTATCCATTGTGGCAAGGCCGTTGCCTAGTCGAATTATTAAAAACACTCAAAATAACTGGTTTCTGAAACGACAGATATTTCGGTTTTTTATTTCTATTATTTCCTGTAATTGAATAGAGATATCGAACGAAGATTGAAAAATGTTGAGACGCTCAGTTTCAAGATACATAGAATTAAAATATTAAATTAAATAGGCAAATAAAAAAAAGACTTTGTCCTTCCACCATTCGCTGCTTCTCTCAGCAAGTGATAAATGGTTGACTACTACAGTGAAATCATCAGTATTTTGCTACTGATTCTAATTTTTTGAAACTCTGCTCGAAAATCGTGTTGTTATCGGGGATCTTATGACTATTTGGACTTTACGAAAAGTCAGTACTAACGGGTGACAACAGAGGTTGGCCGGCCGAAGTGTCCGAACGGTTCTAGGCGCTTCAGTCTGGAACCGCGCGACCGTTACGGCCGCAGGTTAGAATCCTGCCTCGGGCATGGATGTGTGTGATGTCCTTAGGTTAGTTAGGTTTAAGTGGTTCTAAGTTCTAGGGGACTGATGACCTCAGCTGTTAAGCCCCATAGTGCCCAGAGCCATTTGAACCATTTTTGAACAGAGCTTGAAGAACTCTATTTTGACTTAATTTACCCGTTTTCAAGGGCTACAGGCAGATAAACGCCTTGTTATGTAGACCTAAGTAACAGAGCAGCCACTTTTTATTTTTATTGTAAACCATGAATGAACTTCCAGTTTTCTCCTTATATTATATCGTAAATTTGTTGTAGCTTTTTTCGTTTTTAATCTTTTAAAGAAAGTAGAGCATTGTACTTCATTGCTACCGCACTTCGTAAAATACTTCCAGACTAGGGATGATGTCATTCTCTGATACAACTGATTTCTGATGACTATTGTGGTATCAACGTTCGATACCACACTTGTTATGGGTTGCAGTTATCGACCGCGGTCCGTATCAGTATCTATCGTTGGACTCGCTAGTCGCGACCAGCGCCGCCAGCGCCACTCCGCGGCTTGTATCAAATTTCTAGCGAGCTCTCGTCCGCTTTTGCTCGGGACGTCAAGTAGTAAAGTAGCATAGTCCTCAGCTGATAGGAAGTAACCTCTAACAAGGCGCTTAGTAACGCATAGCCTAAGTGAGGCTTCAATAGCTATCTGTTTATAATTATATGTATGCGGCCAAGAAGAATCCTGTACAACCAGTTAAGTACAATATATATTATTTTTTACCAACGACTTCTAATTATTTAGATCCAGACCATGCAGCCAGCACCTTATCAATGTCACTGACGAACCTGCTGTGATTTATATCTTTCTATTTAGCATTGGCCACCAGTCAACAATGGCGACGACTCGTTCGTCGTCATCATAACAACGATAGCGAGAAACTGCCATATAGACAGGTGGGGCAAGTCTTGCCAGGATGCCAGGAAATGACTGAGGACGCGTCAGAAACGCCAAAGAAACATTATTAATTCATAACACCTTTATTCCTGCTGAATACAATGTGGGTTGGTGATATCAATGACCTTCCCCAAGTCCTCGCTGACTCGTAGCGATGACACCAGCTCCAGGCCGCACAGTCTTGCTAGCGCAGCGCTGCATGCTGTGACGTAGCGAAGGAATGTCCTTACTTCGTACTTCGGCTGCGCGTGGCTGGTGGCGCCTGGCTGGCCGGCCGGCTCATTTGTGGACAGCAGGCCGCTGCGCATATGAGGCTGCGGGTTGGAGTCCTGGCGCTGTCGGCACGAGAGACGTTCTCGTAGTGCAGAGTGTACTCTATCCCACCCCGTCTTCTTCCCTGCTCCTCCTGGTGGCTCGCCCGCGGTGGACGGGTGGAACGGGCTGCAGTCCCCCAGCGTCGTCGGCTCACCCGGTTGTGATGGCGGATGCACAGGGCCTAGGCCCCGCACGATCTCGACGACGGCTCCCTTATGTGGTCAGTATTGGCAGCGAGTGAGTCTGTCGCGATGTCTGCTAATCCTGGGTTGATAACTGACAGCGGCAGCAGAGAGGACCAGAGCTGGTACTGTCCCCTCACATCTGCTGCTGGATCGGCTGCCCTTACTGCAACATCTCCCTAAGAAAGATTAACGTGTCGATCACCGAGCTGAGCGCTACGCAGCGACCCAGTACACGTCTAACTGCAAGTCTAACTGCGAGTGCCTTGTTGCTATCAAAGCTGGCGTATTTAAAGAAAGCACGAGCGACGTCCTGACGTCATGCTCGTTTGTAATGAACGCATTCGTTCCACTTATACTGCTGATTCATCTGTCATACTCGCCCCTTAGGTGTTCTTGCGACAGAGGTACGTGTTGTTATGGCAAATGTACTGGAAGTTGTGAAATGGAGTACAGCTGACGGTATACCTCTGTCTTGAACTCTACGAAAGTCTCCGTCTAACACAAACCCGCGTGCTAAGCAATTCTCTCTCACCTGTTGTGTGTAACCAGGCCATTGCCCCTGCGTGACCACACATTCAGATATATGTGCAATCCTCCTACCTCTTGGCTAACCTACTGCCTCTGGCTCTCGGCATAGGCAACTTTGACAATATTCCACGTTTCCAACTCTTTACTATTCCGCGGCACTACAGTTCTTTAAAAAAGGTTTATTTAAAAACGAAAAAATTTAGCCTGCTGCTATGGCTAAACGATATTTCGGTTGTTTTACCAGGTTATTAGTAAAAAATAACAAAAGCATTTATAACCGAGACCAAACAAATACCGAAAAATATCGGTTATTCAGAACAAATACCGGTATTGGTTTTAACTGGACGGTTTTTCCCATCCCTAGCTCACGGTTCGCTTGCGCCATGTACCTGCTGTGTGGAGTGCTAATTCGAGGTCGATACAATCAAGAGTTCTCACTGATTTTGATCTCTTTGATTAATGAAGTTGCGTCGCACGTGTCAGCAGTCTGGAGTGGATGTACGACCGGTAGTATGGGAAGTTGAACGGTGCAAAGCAGTGAGTGGGACGTCTTTGCTCCTGCGCCGGAGAGACACGGCCGTGTGATTCCACAACTTTATCTGCGGCCCAGCGTCTAACGTGCAGGGGAGTGAGTGACATTTTTATGCAGTGCGGGGCTGGAGCTGATGGCGCGGCGCCCCTGGTAGCGAGTTTAGCGCATGCTTAAACAGCGGTGCCGGACGGCTCGACAGCGCCCCCTGCCCTTCCCGACACGCTGTCAGCCGCCCCTCCACCACACACTCTCCCTCCCTCACCTACTCCGACTCTTCGCAACGCCGACATGGCGCCCACGGCCGCGACCGAGTTCCGAGTTTGATAGACGGCGGTTTTGCATTTGCGTTCCGCTGGAGGTTAGCCGACTCCATTTCCATTGGTAGCACACATTTTCCTCGTCAGCGTTTGACTTTATTGGCGACGTAATTCGACGTGCCAACACGGCAAAACAGACTATTTTACAAGCCAGTATTTTGATCTAATAAGAGCATAAAAACGTGGCACAGAGAGAACCTTTGATATTTGACTCTGTAAATATTTGGCAGCCTCTCGATTAAAGAATTCCATTAACTCAGCTGTTGCAACCCTTCTGCATGTAACGAGACACAAAATAACATACGAATAAAGCGTATACAATAACAAGTCATGAAAGGACTTTAATCTAAATGTCATGCACTCATTAAAAATATAGAGAAACCAAAAGTGACAGCCAGATTTAATGCTCAATGAAAATACTGACAATCTATGCTTAAAACTGCGAGGGCGTCTTGATAAGCAATGCCTCCGAATGTTCTACGTGAAAACTCTTAGAGCTTTTTAAATAAAAAAGTTTACTAACATTCTACATCACTCATTAATTAAAACTTCCAGGCTGAATTGCCGTGGTCCATATATAAAACGTCTTCTCCTTCCTAACGTTTCGTTGCCTACTGTGGGCAACATCTTCTGAGGTGAGTCGGCGACTGGCTGCTAGGCGCTGGTGGTCTCGCTTATATAGAGCGCTTAGATGGCGCCACCACTCGTCACGTGCTTTCGACTTTAAAACAATCTCTGGCTAGAGCCATCTCTCTCGATTACAGGTAATCGATTGTCACTTCGTTGGTACAAGGCACAAGGTATACAGGAAAGACACACACACCGATCGTTACCTACATAAGATTTCGAATCATCATCCTAGGCAGAAGAGAGGAGTCATAAAAACTTTAGTGGACGGAGCTAATAACATCTGTGAGCCAATTTACTTGCAAGATGAATTAAGCCATTTGCGAACAGCTTTCAAGAGAAATGGGTACACTGACAAGGAAATAGATCGAGCACTCCACCCTAGAAGAAAAGTGCCCGAAAATGCACAACAACAACAACAGTCGGCTGGAAAAGTTTTTCTTCCATTCATTCATGGACCGTATTGGTAAAGTTTTGGCCAAGTTTCAAGTGGAGACAATCTTTCGACCTACCAAGAAAATTAGTGAAAGTTTAAGATCGGTGAAAGACGCAAGACACCCCTTAGCTACCCCAAGTGTGTGTAAAATTCCGTGTAGCTGTGGCATGGTTTATACTGGAACAACTAACAGGAGTGTTAATACCCGCCTAACGGAACACAAAAGGAACTGTAGATTGGGACAGATTGACAAATCAGCTGTAGCGGAACACGTTTTCAAAGACGGTGATCACGAAATAAAATTTAGTGAGACAAACGTGATAGTTAGGACCTCACATTATTATACTCGCATGTATAGAGTAACTATAGAGATCTACAAGCACGGAAATAATTTTAATAGAAAAGAAGAAGGATTAAAACTAGACAAGATATGGCGGTCGACTTTGTACCAACGAAGTGACAATCGATTACCTGTAACCGAGAGAGATGGCACTAGCCAGAGATTGTTTTAAAGTCGAAAGCAGTAGGCAACGAAATTCAGCCCGGAAGTTTTAATTAATGAAGACGCCGGCCGTGAAAGCTTACATGTTATGATTCTACATCACTGTTCTTCGTGTCTACAGACTTATTTCTCAACATAGTCACCCTGGCGATTAACACACACAAGATACCAGTTTGTTGATATCGTCACTGTAGAATCTTTGAGTTTGTTGGAGCTAAACCACACCTCTACTAGCGTCGCTTCATCACTTTCTAAGTGATGTCCTAGAGGGTTCTTTACGGGTCGATGCAGATGAATCAACCAACCGACTCACAAAGTGGACGCGTGTTGGCATTTTGGCCAGCCAACAGACAGACTTCTCTTGTCGGGCTGTCGGCCGTGTATGACCACCCGACAGCCAACACCTCCTACCACTTCACTCGACAAACTGATCCGTATGTAGCGCAGACAAGAGTTCGCCTTTCGTCATTGCGCGCCAGGTTAAATTATTTTCTCACATACATGACAGAGAGCGAGGCGGTCAAAACATAAATGACAGTTTCTGGATAAATTTAAAGACTGCAGATGTTTGTAGGACTCGTTTGTGGAGTAAAGCAACATAGATACAAGAAATGACATACTCGTTTCATTTTTTAAAGAGCCGTGTTGTCTCACGTGGCTCAAGGACAGAGTAAAAAGTGTACATTTCGCGAATAAAAGACCATCGATCTTATGTATTCCGGCTTTTAGGTTTTATTGCTGATGCTTAGCGGAAATGAAATCTAAAAACCAAAAAATACATTTTTTAGATCTTAAATTGCAATTTCGATAAATGTCGGATACCCTATGTTCATGAAATATACTTGCTTCATTCTCAGAATAGTTTAAAAATCCAGCCTATATCCAAGTCTTCCGCTACGAAGAGCGAAGTGTAGAGCTTTGTTTTTACAGTTCCAACAGATATTAAATGGCTCTGAGCACTATGCGACTTAACTTCTGAGGTCATAAGTCGCCTAGAACTTAGAACTAATTAAACCTAACTAACCTAAGGACATCACACACATCCATGCCCGAGGCAGGATTCGAACCTGCGACCGTAGCGGTCACGCGGTTCCAGACTGAAGCGCCTAGAACCGCACGTCCACACCGGCCGACCAGATATTAATTGCTACATTTATTACGGATCTGTTAATGTATGTATTAGATGGTGCGCTCCACCGCTATTTGCAGTCTTCTAATTTGTTGTCAGTCTATTAAATTTACAAGGGACATCTTTTACTCTGCACACATAAATTAATAACGTTTACATGAACATCTTTTATTTTAATTACTTTTCTTTTACGTGATGTAGTTCCTCAGGCAACTACAACTCACGTTGCAGATTTCAAGTATTATTTTAGATAATTGTAAGAATATAATTGTACTGAATTTGAGGTCCTCATAAATTCTGCAAGTGGCTAGGAGCTTTTTTCTTTTTCGTTAAGAATGGTTTGATGATATTCAGCAACTCCGAAAAGCATGCTTCATCCATTCTTAGATAATTACCAAAATCATGAACTCACTCATCGTTACGTAACAGTGAATTGGTGATTTTCTTTCTCTGCATTAACTACTTCTGTGTCCACAATTTTCGTTCGGTTCTCTTTTGGCCTTATTACCTTTAAAACGGCCAACGCAAATCCCAGTTTTTGTTTTGTGTGAAACCAAGAGGCGTCTCGTCAAACATAAGCTCATGTGCTTACTATAAACAATCCGCTACCATCAAAAACTTGCATGGATGAACAAAGTAAAATACTTGAGGGTGACGCTGTACAGTAAACTCCTTTTCAAACATCATATCCATAACAAGAGGATTCAACTATTATACTTCGTTCACCAATTGTACCCATTGTTGAGCAGTTGCCAAATGAATATTGGAACGACGCTTCGGCTGTATCGAGCGACAGTTCTACCTGCACTTCTTTATCACTGCTCCACGTGGGGAAATACAAGCCCATCCAGTCTTCGGCCCCTACAAATAATTCAAAACAGATATCTCCACCTCATTTAAGCAGCTCCAAGATGCGCCCGGATTGCAGACCTTCACGCCGAGCTGAACATTCCATGCATCTCACATCATATATGCAACGCACAAACTCCTTCATACGGTCGAAGAACTCAGACTCATTACCCGACACCTTGAATATGTTGGCTCTATCGCTCCACAACGATGGAACTGAGTGCGGGTCCCTCGTGCAATCATCCCCCCGCCCCCCCGATTAACTGGATTCAACGGTAACCAACACCCTCAGTGGGGCCACGGGCTACGATCACTTCTCCCCACTTACATCTGAATAAAACTTAATAAATATCTGTACCCAGACACCACAGAGGTCCAGCCTTAATGCCTCAATGCATGGTAGTACTTCGGCTCACCTCTCTCTCTCTCTCTCTCTCTCTCTCTCTCACACACACACACACACATACACAAAAGATAGGAACAGGACGAAACTAGTCCGTCGCTCGATTTGCTGATAGAGTGGTGCGTGTGTAGAGCCTTTGAGTTTTGAAAACAGTTGGAAATCGGATGGACTAAGTCCGGATTATATGGAGGATGATCGATGACAGGGAACTCAAGGCATCGTGTGTGGTCCGACATTGTCATGCTGAAGGGGAAGGTGCTCCATGTGTGGACGAACTCTTCGAATGCGTCCTTTCAGTTTCCTGAGCGTTTCTCACACACCAACATAGTTACATTGCACACCGCCATGTTACACGCTGCAAACCCGAGTCCTCTTGCGGCAGAGGGCTGAAACTTGCGCCAGCGAAGCGGGGAAGTCGATCGAGTGATATGCATAGCGTGTAACACCTCAGTCGATATTAAGAACACCAGAAAAAGTTCCGGACATTACATTTCAGCACGTCCTTGTAATTAGGAACTGTAGCACAACAGTTGTGGAATCGTGGATCCAGAGAGGACGGTGGGGGTTGGGGTGTCATGAAAGTGACGCCCCTCCCTTCCCCTCAAAAGCAATAAAAATTTTGGTAAAAACACTGTATTTTTACGTATACAAATTTCTAAATGTGTTGTATAACTTTCAAACGATAAAGTACCGGCAAAAATAAAAGTTCCAAAGTTGTCAAATGTAAACTTGCACTGCCGGAATTCCCACAATTAATAAAATATTCCGGGCTGTTATGCAGTGGTCTAAGGGATCTCACTTCAGAACCCTACGTTTCGTCCCCACTACTGCTACAATGGCAAGCCAGGGTGTGATCGGACGTTCAACAAAGCTACGATCCCCCTTGAAACTGTCCTCCACAGATGGCGACGAAACGTCACGTTTTGAAGTGAAATCCCTTAGACCACGGCATAATAGCCCGGAATATTTTATTAATTGTAAAAGTTCCAAAAATTTTGAAGAAGTCTAGAAATTAAAAGCTATGTTCAGCTGGGAGGCCCAGTAGCCTACTCTCTTACCAGGAACATCCCAGCCACGCCAAAGCTGTTGTTCTCAGGTTGACATACCGGCTGTCAACAGCAAGGCAGACATGGTTCTTGAGATCACAAGTGTAATCAGTGAACCACAGGAAATTAATTGAGTTAACACAGAAACAGAGAGACGCTCCATAATGAAAAAAAAGGTCAAAAAGAAAAACAAAAACAGAAAAGCTGAGTTCTGCCGGCTCCATTTCCAAGGGTAGCAAACATTTTCCTCTTCAGCGTTTGACTGTACCGTGACGTAATTCAGCGAGCCAGTACGACAAAATGGGTCATATTACAGACTCAAAGGAGCAGCACCCCCACTCATTTACACGTTCATATAGCCATAATCTGCAGATATGCGTCCACAGTCGTAGTGCTAATCGAAAAGCGAAATTCTGATAACTGGTTGGGTTGTTTTGTTGGAGGAGACCACACAGCGAGGTTATCGGTCTCATGGGATTAGGGAAGGACGGGGAAGAAAGTCGTCCGTGCCCTTTCAAAGGAAACATCCCGGCATTTGCCTGCAGCGATTTAGGGAAATCACGGATAACCTAAATTAGGATAGCCAGACGCGAGATTGAACCGTCGTCCTCCCGAAGTCGATCCCAGTGTGCTAGCCACTGCGTCACATCGCTCGGTTTTCTAATAGCTATGAGCCACCGTGCACAATATCACGTTGCCAAATTTCTGACAGTTTGTTGCTATTACAATTGTTAAATCTATTGGATGCTACATGAGTTCGCGATATTTTCCGACCAATACCTTTCAAGTTCTGTATTTCTTTGAACTAAAATTTCTTCATAGTTATGCTAAAGGTAAGCACAAAGCACAAATATAAAGAAATTATTGTATTAAAACATTCTATATACCTTATCATAGTAAGACAATTTATTATTTTAGTATGACAATCATTATCAAAATCAGAGGGGGGCGGGGGAGATGTAACCGCCCTCCAGAACTGTGCCCTTGACCCACACTTGCAAGCCTCTTCCATC
This sequence comes from Schistocerca piceifrons, assembly GCF_021461385.2. Taxonomy (NCBI): domain Eukaryota; kingdom Metazoa; phylum Arthropoda; class Insecta; order Orthoptera; family Acrididae; genus Schistocerca; species Schistocerca piceifrons. The sequence continues at coordinate 151,719,137 of NC_060138.1, read as the reverse complement.
AAATCACTTCATATCTAACTGAGCCTACCTAACTTTATTTACTGTAGATCTTATTGCGAATAAAGTAGCATGTGCCACTTTCCAAAACAGATCAAATTACAAAACCGAGTTTAGTTTGTACAATAAGATTGAGAATTCAAATGAAGTAATATACATCATTTCTTAGATTATCGTGACGATATATTTGAAAAATGAACTAAGCGCAGGTCTCATTGAAGTACAAACATCTAGAAACTGTACTCACGAAACTTTTATGATAATGACAACCTCTTCCGTAGAACCTTCTGATTATATTAACTTACCTACGTAGCATAGTGGTTATAGTTAAACTTCAGCTATCTGAAAGGACCCACATGAAAAACGGGAGATCGTAGGACAATGAAACATCGTGGAAACATTTTTAAGAACATGCGAAAGAGGAATAATGAATAAACCAGTCAAAGAAACAAGAAACAATTTCCAAAATTTAATTTCCACATGAGAGGGTAATATTTGTTAACTGCGTATCATAATACGTTCCAGGTTACAAATGTTGCTCAATGTGATTACCATTGGCATTCACGACAGCCTGGAAACCACACTAGGGATACAATTTCACATCGTTTGCAGCACTTTTCGAACGGTGAACCATGGAGTATTCAGCTGTTGTGGCACAACTCGTGCACTGCTTGAATATCTCACGTTGCGTCAGCATTCTCAGCCATGGAAACAGTGACTTCAACAATTTATGACGGAAATGGCTGTCGGCCTCTCCCAGGAGCAGTTCCCGCATCGTCAAAAATTCGAACTTCCGAATCATGCTCTTCAACCCCGGTGCGGAAAGAGAATCTCTCCGTATTCCTTTAACGCGTCGATACACGTGCAGAGCAGCCGCTCTACTGCTGTTGTTTCGGTAAAACAGCTTTATGAGTAAATCCCTACTCATCTTCTCCAGACCAATGTTAACTGTCTGCAACTGTAAAGCACATTGACGTTTGTGTTTCAGCCCTACGTCGCCATATCAGAAGCGCCGCCTAACGCCAATTTATAAGAATAACACTATTAACATCGCAAATCCCGCAGCGCACATTCTGAACATATTCCTATAAACTTTGCTACCCATACGGTAACTAGTTTACCGTTTACACAGGCTCAAGTAGCGAAGTTTAATAATCGCTACCACCTTCTACTTACAGGTCAAAAGAAGACGATAACGTAACTACAGCCGGCTTCGACAAATGATGCCGGCCGCGGTGGCTGAGCAGTTCTAGGCGCATCAGGCTGGAACCGCGCGACTGCTACGGTCGCAGGTTCGAGTCCTGCCTCGGGCATGGATGTCTGTGATGTCCTTAGGTTAGTTAGGTTTGAGTAGTTCTAAGTTCTATGGGACTGATGACCTCAGATGTTAAGTCCCATAGTGCTCAGAGCCATTTGAACAAATGATGTAAACAATACTGCAGCATTTGGAGGAATACAATGACGTGCTTTTAAATATGTCGAAGATGTGGAGTATTGCCCACTCAAAATATTTATACACATAGGGCCTAAGCATCCCACAACAGGCTTGACTTAACTGTATATTCTTGAAGTACTATCACAACGAGAAAAATAACTCTCTGTCAGCGAGTACCAAAGCGAGACAACACCGAAAGACTTGCCAACACATGGCCAAGAGTAGAAATCACTTTATCATATGGTAATTGCATTATGATACAGAAACACGAATAATTGTCGTTCTGAATACCTGTACTGGTAAAATTATACTTTTCCACTATACAAAAATTTCCTACCTGATCGACACGTTAACGACAAATGTACAAATGGATTTAATTCCTATAGCTACTCATAACAAGCTCCTAACACTCCTTGTAGAGTATTAACTCTGTTGGAAACACTCAGTGCTGCATAGAAATGGGCATGTCCCTGTACAGAAGTACGTTGCGGATACCGGGGCTATTACTGCGAGGAATGTTGCTCAACACGTCCTTTAGCTGTGACACCTAAGCACTGAGTTCCCAAGGCTAGCGCATTAGTGAACTGTGCGCACCAATGGGCCTCCATGTGGCTCCTCCAGGCCATGTACGCGCGCCAACTTCGATACTTCATGCTAATAATGTTTGCTGTCTTAGTGAAAGTGACTTATTAAAGTGCTTTTCCAGTCTTCTTAGCTTGGTATGGTACTGCAAGAATTTATAATGCCACATTCTAGGGATGGCGTGATTTATTAAATAATTAATATTTTGGGTAATTAAAGTATAAGTACTCTTTGAGGCTATAGATATTTTACGTAATTTGCGAGGCCAGACGAGAGATAGCAAAAATTTGGAAATGGGACCAAATTGCTGAGGTCATCGGTCCCTAAGCTTACACACTACTAAATCTAACTGAAACTAACTTACGCTATGGACAAGACACACACCCATGCTCGAGGGAGGACTCGAACCTCCGACGGGGGGAGCCGCACGAACCGCGGCAAGGCGCCTCAGACCGCGCGGCTACCCTTCGCTGCTGAAATAGCTAACAGTAACACTTAAGTGTAGAGGGATTTTCATCAGTTTTGCAGATCGTTATTCCATTTCCTTAAGAAGTTATAATTTGCGCCAAAATGCTGTTTTCTGTTAAAAGTAGGCCTTTTATGGGAACTTAACGACGCCCGCGCATGAAAACATCAGAGAGGTATCCTTCAGCGGTTGGAAGATGTCGATGTTTAGTAGACTAAGGTGCATGAACAGCCATCATAAAACACCTGAAAATTGATTCAGGTTGGTTGTAACAAGTATCCCTCTGAGGACACGCGACTGTTTTCATTCAGTGCTGAATTTTTAAGCAGCAGTCAACGCCAGTGGTGGTACCCATTTTGGTGGATAATTTTCTACACGCAACACGCACTTTTCCGCTGTTAGTACAGCCTACTTCCACCCACACGCACATACAACTTAGGCTCCATGCTGCAGCAGTTTGTCTGACTCTTTGAGGCCTCTGAAATTCTGAGGAGGCTGCCGATTTCGTCAGATAAACTGGTTTACAATCTCGTTCCTCGCAATTCGCGACAATTAGAAACACCATGAATTACGATGACAAGTAGCAATTCCGACGGCTCTTGGGCTCCCGACGCCTCTGTGCCGCTCATAAGGTAGTAATCTTCGACGTGTGCCATCACTAGACACAATTTCTCCAGCTCGCCCTAGTTCTTGATACTCAGTTTTCATAATCGCATTGTCCTGTGATTCCTTCTGTGTATTCTTTTTCTTATTGGCCGAGTGCCGTCTGCTATTCCCCTAGCTGTTGATTATCTACAATAATAGCCCCTTTGTCATCCATTTCAGTACATTCTAATTGACTTAATGCATGAACGTATACTGGAATTTATTCATGGGTTTCAATGAACGATATACCCATTTAACTGAGTTTGTAGTCGACTTCTGTGCTGGCCCTCCTGTCCTCAGTTCTAATCATGTGTCGCCACCATCACTTAACAGCCATAACGTCAAAGTAAATTAAACTTGCAGAAGGAGAAGAGTTTAAAGCCTTCAGAAACGGTCAAGTACCTCGCCATTTCAATCTACAGATTTCTAAAAAGTGACTCCCTAGTAACATGCCATCCTCAGAAACTCCCGACTAGAATATCCACATACACCATGAAAGGTAATAGATTGTTCTCGAAACAGACAGCTTCCTTTGCGCTGGGTACCAGATATAACAATAGGGCGTCGTGCGTTTACGACATGCTTGGCACCAAAAGCAGTCTACCGCCCTCTTTACATAACTGGGTGACGGTCCCATTCGCTCTCATTTACTCTACACAACTCTCTTTGACGGGAATTAAAACTAACAATACTACAATATTCATAGCAGAATCACACAACCTTATAGCAGACGTGATTCTTACGGCATTAAATTTAGGTGAAGCGTTTAGGAACATTATTATAACGAGCGATCAAAAGGTTAGCGTCAAACACTGTACAGTCCAGAATCGGTATGCCAATTAGTGAAAATCGCCATGAGGCAATCATCTCAACGACGGATCAGCTTGAAGATATCTGTTTGATAAAACACCTGCTGCGTGTCGAAGTCCGTAACTGCCCCCTGCAGATCCTCGTCCAACAGGAGCCTTAGACCCTTCAAGGCCTCTTTTGAGGAACTGAAGGCCTGCTATTTGCATGAAGAAAGATCAGGGCTATAGGATGGGTGTTCAAGTTTATCCCCCTTGAGTTGACATCGCTACCCAGATCAACCGGTGTCTTCTGTCGAATCGCGACCAGCACGTAACTTGGCGCACCATTCCACAGCGGTGATTTCCGACAGACATGCTGCCCAATACTTACTCTTTAATCTCCGATGGAGTCTGCCGGTGTTTGTCCTTTGGCAGCCATGGAAAGATTAACAGCACTTTGGACCTATTTGAACGCATTTGGTAACAACGTCGCCATAGTTCACGTTTCCGCCGGCCGGGGTGGCCGAGCGGTTCTAGGCCCTACAGTCTGGAACCGCACGATTGCTACGATCGCAGGTTCGAATCCTGCCTCGGGAATGGATGTGTGTGTGATGTCCTTAGATTAATTAGGTTTAAGTAGTTCTAAGTTCTAGGAGACTGATGACCACAGCAGTTAAGTCCCATAGTGCTCAGAGCCATTTGACCCATTTTAGTTCACGTTTCCGCATTTACCACATGCACATCGGAAAGACAAGACTGCCCTATTCGCTAGACTACACGTCGTTGCTTATGCACCAGCATCAGTGTCGCCCTATGTTACATATATGCTGCAGCGACGACCTCAATCTAAAAGTTTTGGGTCACACTTTACATCTTGAAATTGAGTAAAAAAAATTGTTTAAGCAAGTTGTTGGTAGGAGAAAATAGATACAGTACAAATAGTAGACGTAGTAGCTATGCTACATGCTGTGATAGCGTTGATGACGTTTGGTTTTGTAGAGACTGGACATCAATAGTCTCTCATTCACGATGCAGAAAGGAATTTGTTTGCCCATCGGTCTGCGCCTAGAGTAAATGTCATGTGCAAGTGTGAGGATATTTTATAAATGTTTGTGTAGCTTGTATCTGAGACAGGAATTGGGCACTAAAGGTCTGCAAATGGAAGTTTTGCTTTCTAGCCCTGATCGGCCGTTTCGTGCTCGAGTATGAAAGCTCGAGGCGGGCTGGCTGTGGTATAACGATGCCCAGAGGCCGCCGGACCTGGTGCGCCCACCGCTCTGCTGCTGTGGACGCCGCAGTAGCTCTGTGCGCGGCTGATGCTACTCTCCCCAGCTGGTCACAATACCCCAAGATCCATTTAGGTATGCTGTAGGCGCATATTCCTGTGTGGCCCATAAGAGAGAAGAAAGCTTACTGTGGTCAAAAAATTTGGAAACTCTTACAAATTTCAGAGCAAAATACATTGCTGTTTTATATGAAATCTGCTTAATTACACTACTGGCCATTAAAATTGCAACACGATGGAGATGACGTGCTACACACGAGAAATTTAACCGACAGGAAGAAGGTGCTGCGACATGCAAATGATTAGCTTTTCACAGCATTCACACAATGTTGGCGCCGGTCGCGACACCTACAACGTGCTGACATGAGGAAAGTTTTCAACCGATTTCTCATACACAAACAGCAGTTGACCGGCGTTGCCTGGTGAAACGTTGGTTCAAATGGTTCAAATGGCTCTGAGCACTATGGGACTTAACATCTATGGTCATCAGTCCCCTAGAACTTAGAACTACTTAAACCTAACTAACCTAAGGACATCACACAACACCCAGTCATCATGAGGCAGAGAAAATCCCTGACCCCGCCGGGAAACGTTGGTGTGATGCCTCGTGTAAGGAGGAGAAATGCGTACCATCACGTTTCCGACTTTGATAAAGGTCGTATTGTAGCCTATCGCGAATGCGGTTTATCGTATCGCGGCAATGATGCTCGTGTTGGTCGAGATCCAATGACTGTTATCAGAATATGGAATCAGTGGGTTCAGGAGGGTTGTACGGAACGCCGTGCTGGATCCCAACGGCCTCGTATCACTAGCAGTCGAGATGGCAGGCATCTTATCCGCATGGCTGTAACGGATCGTGCCGCCACGTCTCGATCCCTGAGTCAACAGATGGGGACGTTTGCAAGACAACAACCATCTGCACGAACAGTTCGACGAAGTCTGCAGCAGCATGTACTATCAGTTCGTAGACCATTGTTCCAATTACCCTTGACGCTGCATCATAGACAGGAGCGCCTGCAATGGTGTATTCAACGACGAACCTGGGTGCGCGAATGGCAAAACGTCATTTTTTCGGATGTAGCCAGGTACTGTTTACAGTATCATGATGGTCGCATCCGTGTTTGGCGACATCACGGTGAACGCACGTTGTAAGCGTGTATTCGTCATCCCCATACTGGCGTATCACCCGGTGTGATGGTATCGGGTCCCTTGGTTACACGTCTCGGTCACCTCTTGTTCGCATTGACGGCACTTTGAACAGTGGGCGTTACATTTCAGATGTGTTACGACCCGTGGCTCTACCCTCGATTCGATCCCTGCGAAACCCTACTTTTCAGCAGGATAATGCATGACCGCATGTTGCAGGTCCTGTACCGTCCTTTCTGGATACAGAAAATGTTCGACTGCTGCCCTGGCCAGCACATTCTCAAGATCTCTCACCAATTGAAAACGTCTGGTCAAAGGTGGCCGAGCAATTGGCTCGTCACAATACGCCAGTCACTACTCTTGATGAACTGTGGTATCGTGTTGATGCTGCATAGGCGGCTTTACCTGTACACATCCAAGCTCTGTTTGAGTCAATACCCAGGCGTATCAAGGGCGTTATTACGGCCAGAGGCGGTTGTTCTGCGTACTGATTTATCAGGATCCATGCACCCAGACTGCGTGAAAATGTAATCACATGTCAGTTCTAGTATAATATATTTGTCCAATGAATACCCGTTTATCATCTGCATTTCTTCTTGGTGTAGCAATTTTAATGGCCAGTAGTGTAGTTCAAATTTACATATGTAAATGTTACCTCCTAAAAATCAGGAAAATACAAAAAGAGAACATTGTCTCGTAACTATTCTTTGGGAGAATTTTAACTGCAATTAATTTTGAAATTGTCATTGACTCGTTTCGGATCAAGTATGCTTCGTCTGTCTGAGGCAAGATTCCCTGCATCGCCGAAACGTCTTTCATTAGCTGCATTTGCTAAAAAGTTAACTTGGGATAAAGACTATTGTTGTTAGGTTTCTTCCACCACTAAGGCCGGTCGTCGTTATGTCCACAATCCATTCACGTTAAATACAGGTCAACGGAATTGGTCCATTGAAAATTGGGTGATCTACAATCCAGCCATTCCAAAAACATGGATTTCATTCTTTTGGCTGATGAGCGCTGCTTGCAATGTCTAGACGGCCCTAAATAAATATAACGCAAATATTAAAAAAAAACCAGAAGAAGCAGGGTAACATCTTATAGTTGTGTAAATGAAGGTTTGTTACATTCAAATTTATAATAGCTACAGGGTGGTCCATTGATCGTAACCGGACCAAATATCTCACGAAATAGGCGTCAAACGAAAAACTACAAAGAACGAAACTTGTCTAGCTTGAAGGGGGGAAAACAGATGGCGCTATGGTTGGCTTTCTAGATGGCGCTGCTATAGGTCAAACGGATATCAGTTGCGTTTCTTTTTTAAATAGGAACCCCCATTTTTAATACATATTCGTGTAGTACGTAAAGAAATGTGAATGTTTTAGCTGGACCACTTTTTTCGCTTTGTGATAGATGGCACTGTAATATTCACAAACATATGGCTCACAATTTTAGACGAACACTTGGTAACAGGTAGGTTTTTTAAATTAAAATACAGAACGTAGGTACATTTGAACATTTTATTTCGGTTGTGTCAATGTGATACATGTACCTTTGTGAACTTATCATTTCTGTGAACGCATGCTGTTACAGCGTGATTATCTGTAAATACCACATTGATGCAATAAATGCTCAAAATGATGTCCGTTAACCTCAATGCATTTGGTAATACGTGTAACGACATTCCTCTCAACAGCGAGTAGTTCGCCTTCCGTAATGTTCGCACATGGATTGACAATGCACTGACGCATGTTGTCAGGCGTTGTCGGTGGATCACAATAGCAAATATCCTTCAACTTTCCCCACAGAAAAAAATCCCTGGACGTCAGATCCTGTGAACGTGCGGGCCATGGTACGGTGGTTCGACGACCAATCCACCTGTCATGAAAGATGCTATTCAATACCGCTTCAACCGCACGGGAGCTATGTGCCGGACATCCATCATGTTGGAAGTACATCGCCATTCTGTGATGCAGTGAAACATCTCGTAGTAACATCGGTAACACATTACGTAGGAAATTAGCATACCTTACACCATCGATAAAATGGGGGCCAATAATCCTTCCTCCCATAATGCCGCACCATACATTAACCCGCCGAGGTCGCTGATGTTCCACTTGTCGCAGCCATCGTGGATTTTCTGTTGTCCAATAGTGAATATTATGCCGGTTTACGTTACCGCTGTTGGTGAATGACCCCTCGTCGCTAAATAGAACGCGTGCAAAAAATCTGTCATCGCCCCGTAATTTCTCTTGCGCCCAGTGGCAGAACTGTACACGACGTTCAAAGTCTTCGCCATGCAATGCCTGGTGAACAGAAATATGGTACGGGTGCAATCGTGTTGATGTAGCATTTTTGAGATGATTCTCGCGCAATTTGTGTTCTATTGATGTGCGGATTAGCCGCGACAGAATCTAAAACACCTACTTGCCCATCATCATTTGTTACAGGTCGTGGTTGACGTTTCACATGTGGCTGAACACTTCCTGTTTCCTTAAATAACGTAACTATCCGGCGAACGGTCCGGACACTTGGATGATGTCGTCCAGGATACCGAGCAGCATGCATAGCACACGCCCGTTGGGCATTTTGATCATAACAGCCATACATCAACACGATATCGACCTCTTCCGCAATTGGTAAACGGTTCACTTTAACACGGGTAATGTATCACGAAGCACATACCGTCCTCACTGGCGGAATGTTACGTAATACCACGTATTTATACGTTTGTGACTATTACAGCGCCATCTATCGCAAAGCTAAAAAAGTGGTCCAACTAAAACACTCATATTTCTTTACGTACTACACGAATATGTAATAAAAATGAGGGTTCCTATTTTAAAAAAACGCAGTTGATATCCGTTTGACCTTTGACAGCGCCGTCTAGCGGGTCAAACATAGCGCCATCTGGTTTCCCCCTTCAAACTAGAGTTCGTTCTTTGTAGTTTTTTCGTTTGATGCTTATTTCGTTAGATATTTGGCCCGGTCACTATCAATGGACCACCCTGTATAGGTTACATGAGCATTACGTAAGGATATGCTCAAAGAGAAGGAAGAAAGAGTGTATCTGACAAATTTTACAAGCGCTTTCCAAGTGTCATAGGGGGAAATATGAATGCTAGAATAGCAAAACTGACTGTGAGGACACTAACGAGAATAAACGGAGAACCAGCAGTTAATCAGAATGGATAAATGTTACGGGACTTTGTGAACTTCAATTCACTGAGAATAGACAATGATATTTTCAGAAAGAGAGATTCACAAATGTACCTGGGAGTCTATGGTTGTAGACCAATAATATATTATTTAATACCAAATCAAAAATTGTTCTGTAAAAATCAGTTGTCGGGATAACAGAGAATGAGAATTTAGAAGAGATTACCTGATGTCTTGAAAATAGATAAAACAGATTTTAAATAACTTCAAGAGGCCTTAATGAGCTGTAAAATTCGAAGAGCTCCTGGAACGGACAATGTAAATACAGAACTTTTTAAATACCAATAAAAGGAAGTTAAATATAAGCTTTAGTTTTGTAAATCAATGCTGCTAGCAAACAAAATTACCAATGAAATGGACCAATAGCAATTCCCATTTTCAAAAGACGATCAAGAACACACTGTAGAAATTAGAGTTATATGTCTCTTAAATACGACTTACATAATATATGTGACGATGGCAGGAAAGAGAATGAGAAACATCTTAGACAGCATACTACTCGAAGAAGAAACTGCTTTTCCGAAAGGAGGGTCATGCCAGGATAACGTTTTCTCATTAAAACAAATAACAGAAAAATTCGACAATGTGCACAGAGGAAAACTATGGGTATTATGTAAAAAAATCCGTACCGCACTACATCTGATCGAACTTGTCTGAAATGCTATATACTAATGTAATGAGTTGTTAAATTGTCATCGACTCGTTTTGAATCAAAATCCCTCGTCTGTCCGAGATGAAATTCCCTGCAGCGCTGAAACGTCTTTTATTAGCTACATTCGCTCCTGGAATGGATAATATCAATACATAACTTTTTAAATACCAATCAAAGGTTATTAAGTATAAGATTTAGATTTTGTAAATCAGTGCTGGTAGGAAACAAAATTACCAATGAAACCGGAGAGACCAATAGCAATACCCATTTTCAAAAGACGATCAATGACAGACTGTGGAAATTAGAATTAGTCTGGAAATATCGCCCAAGGAAATAACAACAAAGGATTGAGACCAGGCTGTATTTCACCGATGCATTTTATTTTATGTTTAAACGACGTTGTGAGGAAATGGAAATAAGGGATTATGAAATTTGATATAGAGGAACTTTTAAAGAAAGAAATTTTATGACAACGGTTTATGTTTTGCTGACGACCAGATTCTAGTTGTCGATAACGAAGAGCTGCGCGGGCTTAGCCGAGCGGTCTAAGGTGCTGCAGTCATGGATTGTGCGGCTGGTCCCGGCGCAGGTTCGAGTCCTCCCTGGGGCATGGGTGTTTGTGTTTGTCCTTAGGATACTTTAGGTTAAGTAGTGTGTAAGCTTAGGAACTGATGACCTTAGCTGTTAAGTCCCATAAGATTTCACGCACATTTGAACTTTTTTTTTTATAATGGAGATAAGTTACAGAGAGCGTTGTATGAACTATATAATAGGAAAGCAACGTAATTTAAGTACGCAGCAGATAAAACCAAGTCCATGACATTCCACGGATCATAACCTTTCAGATATACATTTCTAATGGAAACCAAAACTATTGAACAACTTAACACCTTCACATTCTTGGGTTGTGACATTTCACATCTCGCCGAATCTGGTTTTTAAAATAATTCTCATCGAAAAGGAGTTTTAGGACTACATTGAAAAGATGGGGAATATATGCATAATGTGGAAACGACTGCACCGTCTCAATAAATTCTCCAGCTTTTCTCTTCCCAGAAAAGTGAGTTGTGGCCAATACCAAGCTTTTGAGCGTCCAATCATTATTAAAACAGTGTGCGATAACGCCTTTCTGATGCGGACCGGTCCACGAAATCCGCTGTACATGCAAACGCATTTACAGCTATGGTCTCGACAATGCTTTGCATCGTACTCGCTCGTATTTGATAGGCTTGTCTTCCAGTATTTCGTGTCACCGTCGTACGATGAGGCAGAGTGTTGGAGGCATCCACCTGTCCAAATTCGGAACCGAAATTTCCATGCTCCTGACTTAAAGAGCGAAATCGTCCACCAGATATTAATGTCCCTAGCAAACATTTCTTCGCACTTTTTAGTTACAGAGTCTTTCACTGAGTTGATAATGCTTCAAAACGTTTGCTCTGTCGTGTTCTGCAGACACGTGTCTTCAGATGCGTCGTAGTGGATCTATAAGACAAGAGAGCAAATACCTGTGGCAGTACGGGTAGAACATGAATTCCATCCTTATCAGTTACTTACGAAAACTTCTCCCAAGCACTGCTACGACTATCTCAGGATGTATTCTTTCGAATTAAGCTTCCCTCTCACTGTCCTCTTCGTCTCACGTTCACGCGACATGATCATGCAGCGAGTGAGTGAACAGTGATCGGGTAAGAGTACGCGGTCGGCACATTCGATTGGTTTTGGTTCTGTTTTGCTTCAGGGCGCAAAAAAGGAATTGGCGTCATACGCGCCCAAGTCAAAACTATAGAACACGAAGACAGAGAGGAGTTAAGAAATGACTTTACGTCAGTTCCAATTGACATAATAGAAGACAGCTAAAAACAGGCACGTGGAGAAAGGGCTAAAAAAGACACCATACAGAAACGGAGGTCCAAAACTAAAAATTAAATGGCATTCGCCGTGTTGCTTTGGCGGCTAAAAAGTAAAACGCGGTCGACAGCCCGAACGTCAATTGCTAAAACGGCCGGCAATTGAGAGGCAAACCCACGCGGGAACGTAAACGGTTAAAAAATGGGCATTCCATCAGACAGTGGTGGACAGTTAAAACTTACGCGCAATGTGTACGAAGTGGTGGGGTAGCGCCGCTTATCAAAGGGAAACCATCTCCTGACAGAGGGCAACACAGAAATCATCGGAAGGAATATAGGAACTAGTGGGCTGAGGTATGAGGACTGCAGCCTTGGTAGCAGCGTCAACAGACTCGTTTCCTGGTAGACCGACATGACCAGGAACCCACATAGACATCAAGTGGCTCCACCAAGAGTGAGCAGGTGACAGATTTCCTGGACTTGCTGCATTAAAGGATGGGTGATGTACAGCGCACATAGACATTGAAGGGCGCTGAGTGAGTCTGAGCAGAGAACAAAACTGAAAAGGCTGTGTCGCCGGATGTACTCCGTGGTCTGATACAGGGCGAAGAGCTAGGCTGTAAATATTGAGCAGTGTCCTGAAAGCCGATATCGAAAGGCACGGGTGCTATTGACGAAAGCACATCCGACCCCACGGTCAGTCCGAGAGCTATTAGTGTATACAAAGGTACTATCGCGAACTTCCATGCGAAGGTCATGAAACTGAAGGCGATAGACCGAGGACGGAGTAGAGTCCTTATAAAGCGAATGAATACCAAGGTTAACACAGACCGCTTCACGAAGTCAGGGTGGTGAAGGGTTCACACCCAATGGAAAAGTTGGAGGTAGTTAAACCGCCGTAGTATGTGCCGAAAGCGGAATCCAGGAGGTGACAGAGAAGAGGGATGCGCCCCTTCTAGCGATCAAAGGAAATATCAAAGAAGGTGTCGTAGGATGGATGGCCACGCATGGCAGAGAAACGGCATGCATGCCTGTTGAGGAGAAAGTCACGGCGGTGGGACAGTGGTAGTTCAACAGCGTCAGCAAACAGACTCTCAACCAGGCTAGCGTAAAAGGCGCCAGTGAACAAACGGATGCCACGATGGTGGATAGTGTTGAGACGGCGTAAGAGGGATGGACGTGCAGACGCATAAACAAAGCACCTATAGTCGAATTTCCAACGGACAAGGGACCGGTACAAACGGAGGAGGGTGGTTCGACTGGCATCCCAGGAAGTACCATTGAGAACAAGTAGGACATTGAAGAACCGTGTACAGCGGGCTGCCAGGAAAACACAAGGTAGGACCAAAACTATGAGACACAGGAATTTCGTAGTTTCAAAAAATAGAAGGGCAACAGGCCCAAGATGTAAAGATGGTGGGAGAAACCAATTGCGTCGCCAGAAATTCGTACAGATCAAGACATCACTGAAGACGCCGCTCAGTAAGTCAGGTCCGTGAGAACTGCAATGGATGGCAAAATCATCAGCAAAAAGGGAGCCGGAGAGGCCCGGTGGCAGACAGGCCATTATAGGGTTAAGGGCGATAGAACAGAGGACGGCGCTCAGGACGGAACCCTGAGGCACACTTAAACTTGGTAACAGTAAACTGTGTGTGCCAAAACATCTCGCTAGCAATGTGTAAACAAGTACTTTTAAATTCCGACTATAGTGTCGCCGTTGTATTCTGCTCTAGAATAGCCTCAACTACCCCACTTTTGAACATGGCCATTAAATATGTAAAGTACTTTTGATATGTGTGATTTCAGTTAATCTAAAGTGAATCCGACTATGTAAATGAAGTTAAATAGAAAGAATGATTATTATTAATACGCAGAATGGCTCCATCAAACAATCACACACAGTGGCTAACTGTTGCGTATTAAAACTGTGCCCTGCTATATCATGTATATAAAATTTGCACATGAAAACTGTTCCTAATTTCATGGTTCGTTTAGGCCCTTGCCTTATCTTACCTTATGGAGCTGTTGCAAATGAGAATATTATTATCTTTTCAAAATTAAGCTAGCTACCCACGCAATAGTGCAGTGCAGTAAAGTTAAGATTGCAAACTGTGAGGGTAATCTTTAGCAAAAAGTTTGTAGATGAATAAAAGGGTATTTTGAAATTATATTAAAGTTATTTTAATACAACAGAAGTGACTCGTAGTAACATGAACTATGATTTTTTTCCTAGTATTCTCATGCACGATAAAAAATTAACTCATACAAATAATATTTAAATTTCGAAAAACTTCCTCTTTGCATTTGTAATGAAATACCTATAAATCAAGGTAGAGGGTGAAGAATAATAATTAAGATTCGGAACATATGACTGATATCGCGCCCTGGATACCAAACCGTAGATAGTGTTAAACACAATGTATTCTTTACTCTACAATAATTACTCGGGTAACAACCGCAGCAAATAAACTTGATGCATAATACTTTTTCTAAAAGTGTCATCTCTCTATAAAATTATGTCAAAATAGTCCTCCATCCTCAATTACACACCTGGGAGTATCTGAAATAAAATTTAATTCTCTATTCAGCACGCGCGCCATCAAAGCTCTTCACTCGGTAACGGCTGAACACCCCCTCTTTGCAGCTGACTCGCTCGCGGTCTGCTATTAATACAGCCTCTGATAGCCAAAGAACATGTATCACACGTGTGTTCAGGCTGACGTGTCTGCTCACGCAAAATTACTAAAATGAATGATAAATAGACTTTACATAGAAAGGAAAATTACTCACTGGAAAGAAAACTGTTAAAATTAACTGGTCATTGTTGATGGTTGATGCATCTTTGTTAGCGACCAAACTGACTTCTAGAAAAATGATATAAAATTTAGAAGAGATTACATCTTTTAATGCCACCATCAGTTTTGGGCGGCCGGTATTGTTATTTACGGCGAAACTGTATCATGGATTGGAGACTGTGCCAGATAATTTAATGTTCTGCGCTTGCATTAAAGTTTGCAAAACGCTTCGTGATGATCGGCAATTAATCTCAGGGGCTCTGTAGCAAGTTGCAAATGAATCAATGGCAGAATACTCGGCCATTGAGTCTCCACACCGCGATCCATTAAGCTCATATTGGCCGTTGGCTGCAACAATAACGTATTAAAAACATTTCATGTATGATACATCTATTAGGAGAACTGTTAAAATGAGGATTCATGAGTTGTAACTAATTTACTTTAATTTCATTGCAAATTATTCTAAAGGTAATACATGACACTTGCATCACATTTGTCTACACAATAGAAAGGTTAATTAATGGTACGCAAGGAACACAGCTATAGTACGTCCCATGAGTATAAAGGCTAACAGACGAGAGTATGAGAGAGACATCCGAGCGGGAACGCTATTCACTTACTTTCTACTGAAAAAAAGAAGCATTGCAATCGATCGCTATCAGCCACAGGCTCACTGCCTCCATATCTTTGAAATATTATTTACGAAATAATAATTACATTTCACAAAATCTATTTACATAAGGTAATTAGATATGTACTTGTAACGTTTCAAGGCATCCAGAGATGCACATAGCGGCACACATTTCAATCTGCCATTTCTCGTGGTACATACAGGTTTCAACATGAGGCACTTCAGATAGTTCCAAACGCCGTAGGCCACGGCAGCACAGACATACAGAGGAAATGTTTCCGAGTCTGTTCACCTGAGTCGAAGCCCCACGACAGCACAGCAGGGCGAGACGATCAATTCTGCAGAGTCCAGCAGAGCGAAGTGACGTCGCTGTCAAGAGTCCAGTGGCTGTGACGGTGAGAAGGCGGTGGATCACCGTAGCTGGCTATGGTCTGTTTGCAGCGATCTGCCGGCCGACCTCTATGCGGCCGGTGATGTTGCCACATTCGTAGTGTCCGTCGTTCACGTGGCGTATTTGCCGCCGCTTGAGGCGGTACGCTAAACCTACCATGACCGTGGTTTCTCAAAATGGTTCAAATGGCTCTAAGCACTATGGGACTTAACATCTCAGGTCACCAGTCCCCTAGACTTAGAACTACGCTTAAACCTAACTAACCCAAGGACATCACACACATCCATGCCCGAGGCAGCAGCGTGGTTTCCGACTGAAGCGCCTAGAACCGCTCGTCCACAACGGCCGGCGTGGTTTCTCAACCGTGCTGTCACATAGAGTTTCGGCCAACATCATCCTACCAGACAACCCATTCCCCACAGTAATCAAAAACGGGTCTCCTTAGTGTCCTATAAGCGGTCTCCTTTCCAGATGAACCACAATTTTCTAAAAACTCCCCCAGTTAACCAAAGTAGACCATTCAACTTCCCTACTGCAGTCATCACATATGGCTTCACAATGATACGCTTATATATTTAATCGACGTTACTGTACTAAGCAGCGCACTACTATTGGTATATTCTTAGATAACGCGATTGTTTTTCCTACTAATTTGCATTAACTTACATTTTTTACATTTAGAGCTAGAACATTCAACTAGAAATCTTGTCCAACTCATTTTGTATCCTCCTAAAGTCAATCAACGACGACATCTTCCCGTATACCTCAGCGTCATCAGCAAACAGGCGCAGATTGCTGCTCACTCTGTTCTCCAGGTCATTTATGTATATAGAAAATAGCAGTTCTCTTATTGTACTTCCCTAGGGCACTCCTGACGATACCCTTATCTCTGATCAACACTTGCCGTCGAAGACGACGCGCCGGCCGCTGTGGCCGAGCGGTTCTAGGCGCTTCAGTCCGGAACCGCGCTGCTGCTACGGTCGCAGGTTCGTATCCTGCCTCGGGCATGGATGTGTGTGATTTCCTTAGGTTAGTTAGGTTTAAGTAGTTCTAAGTTCTAGGGGACTGAAGACCATAGATGTTAAGTCCCATAGTGCTCAGAGCCATTTGTTCTACCGATGTTACTACAAGATGCTTTACTTCCAACATGATGGATGTCCGGCACATAGCTCGCGTGCGGTTGAAGCGGTATTGAATAGCATATTTCATGACAGATGGATGGGTCGTCGAAGCACCATACCATGGCCCGCACGTTCACCACATCTGACGTCCCCGGATTACTTTCTGTGGGGAAAGTAGGAGGATATTTGCTATCGTGATCCACCGACAACGCCTGACAACATGCGTCAGCGCATTGTTAATGCATGTGTGAACATTACGGAAGGCGAACTAGTCGCTGTTGAGAGGAATGTCGTTCCCAAATACATTGAGGCTGACGAACATCATTTTGAGTATTTATTGCATAGCGCCATCTGGTTTCCCCATTCAAGCTAGACAAGTTTCGTTCTTTGTCCTGTTTTCGTTTGACGCTTATTTCGTGAGATATTTGGCCTGGTCACGATCAGTGGACGACCCTGTATAGTTAAGGTGATGACGGCCTGTGATCCTTCCAGTGCAGATGTACATCAACCTTGAACTCTTATTGGAATCGACGAGATGCCGTGAGTAATGAGGCTAATGAGGGGTGGAACTACATCACGTCCCAGCGGAGGTTCGAGTCCTCCCTCGGTCATGGGTGAGTGTGTTTGTCCTTAGGATAATTTAGGTTAAGTAGTGTGTAAGCTTAGGGACTGATAACCTTAGGAGTTAAGTCCCATAAGATTTCACACACATTTGAACATTTTTGAACTACATCAGTAGCGTGTAGTCTAAATTGAGAATTTGTGTCTGACAGGAGGCGTGCTACGGTAGTCTGTGCGGTGTGCTGATCATTCTGTTCGGATGGCGTAGTGATCAGTGCATCTGTCTAGCAAGCAGGAGGCCACGGTTCGAATCCTGCTCCGACACATATATTCAATTTGTCCTACTGTTATAGATGAACGCCCACCTGCAGCTAATATCTTTAGTCCATTTGCGTCTCGATCGAACAGTTTTGTTTTTGTACTTGTGCGCTCTTACATGTCCCCTTTTTTGTGTCTTCAGTTAGAAAGCGATAGTGGCAAAGATGACGACTACTGGACAGAATGCTTTTGTATTTTGCTATTTCCAGGAAACGATTATGTTGTTACAGTGTAACTCGCGTTCCGCAATAAATTCCATTGCAGCCTCCCGAGTAATGATAACATACGTAGATGGTATAATCGACTGGAAGACACGGGCAGTGTTTGCAGAGGAAACAGTACGGGAGGGCCAAGAGTGACTGAATAACGCGCTGAACGACTATGAGAGTCTTTCAGGCGTAGTCGCAAGTAATCAGTTCGGAAGGCTAGTAGTAAATTAACAGCTGCGGCCACGGCTTTGTGGAGACTTCTGAGGAGCACTTACAACTACGTCCTTATCGTTAGCAGTTGTTTCAAGGTGTAAAGCCTGCAGACTACAGTTTAGGTGCAAACTTCGCAAACGAAATGTTGCTGCATTACGGTGAAGAATTTTTCTAGGCTGTATCGTCTTCAGTGATGAATCAATATTTCATCTAAGTGTAAATGTGAACACACACAATGTGCGGCCGGCCGAAGTGGCCGTGCGGTTAAAGGCGCTGCAGTCTGGAACCGCAAGACCGCTACGGTCGCAGGTACGAATCCTGCCTCGGGCATGGATGTTTGTGATGTCCTTAGGTTAGTTAGGTTTAACTAGTTCTAAGTTCTAGGGGACTAATGACCTCAGAAGTTGAGTCCCATAGTGCTCAGAGCCATTTGAACCATTTTGAACACACAATGTGCGCATCTGGTGGTGAGTAGACCCTCACGAGGTGGTACAGTTGTAAAAAGACTCTCCCATATTGAAACCCTGCGGAATGTTTATGGGCCACTGTCTTCGCTGAAGCAACTTTAACTGCTGTTTCTTAACTTGATGTGACGGCCGCGGTGGACGAGCGGTTCTAGGCGCTTCGGTCCTGAACCGCGTGATTGCTACCGTCGCAGGTTCGAATCCTGTCTCGGGCATGGATGTATGTGATATCCTTAGGTTAGTTAGGTTTACGTAGTTCTAAGTTCTAAGGGACTGATGACCTCAGATGTTAAGCCCATAGTGCTCAGAGCCATTTGAAACATTTATCTTGATGCCAACGACCTTGCCGCAGTGATAACACCGGTTGCCGTCAGATCACCGAAGTTAAGCCCTGTCGGGCTGGGCTAGCACTTGCATGGGTGACCATCCGGTCTGCCGAGCGCTGTTGGCAAGCGGGGTGCACTCAGCCCTTGTGCGGCAAACTGAGGAGCTACTTGATTGAGAAGTTGCGGCTCCGGTCTCGGAATCTGACATACGGCCGGGAGAGCGGTATGCTGACCACATGCCCCTCCATATCCGCATCCAGTGACGCCTGTGGTCTGAGGATGACACGGCGGCCGGTCGGTTCCATTGGGCCTTCATGGCCTGTTCGGGAGGAGTTTAGTTTAGTTTAGTCTTATCTTGATGCGCTGGAACTGTGGGCCTTTCCTCGACTGGAGATAAACCACAGAACTGTATTTGGCAGTAAGGTGATTCACGGCCTCACTGTCACTCAGTATGTGCTTGCTTAAACAATATTGCACTCGACCTCTGAATTGCCGCAACGGGCCGGATGAGAGAGCTTGTTTCGCATGGCCTCCACGTTCACTCGATCTGACATCATGCGCTTTTTTCTTGTTGGAGAGGAGGATGGATGGGGGTTCATGTGTATGTGTATTTGCCTCTGTTATCAGCTGATTGATCGGACTTAAGAAAGACGACTGAAGTTCTTGTTGCAACAATTACTCCAGACACATAGGTCAAGCTTTGGGAAGAACTGGCCTATCGACTCAATGTGTGCCGTATGCTAGCATTCAACACTTGCAAAACAAACTGTATGAGTTGCTCCTTTTCTTCACGTATTAATTATAATTGTTAGATGAAAGTAATAAACGCTACAGAGTCTTAAAAACGTGATATTCATTTTGAAACATCCGATATAAGCACTATAATGCTTAATGTACATCGGTAGAACATTATGTAGGAAGTCAGCATTCATTGCACCATTTAGATTGCCATCGATAAAGTGGGGGCCAATTATCCTTCCTCCCATAATGCCGCACTATACATTAACCCGCCAAGGTAGCTGATGTTAAACTTGTCGCAGCCATCGTGGATTTTCCGTTGCCCAATAACGTATATTATGGCGGTTTACCTTACCGCTGTTGGTGAATGACGCTTCGTCACTAAATAGAACGTGTCCAAAAAATCAGTCATCGTCCCGTAATTTCTCTTGTGCCCAGTGGCATAACTGTACACGACGTTCAAAGTCGACACCATACAATTCCTGGTGCATAGAAATATGGTACGGGTGCAATCGATGTTGATGTAGCGATATCAACTCCGACGTTTTTGAGATTCCCGATTCTCGCGCAGTTTTTCTGCTACTGATGTGCGGATTGGCCACGACAGCAGCTAAAAGACATACTTGGGCATCATCATTTGTTGCAGGTCGTGGCTGACGTTTCACATGTGGCTGAACACTTCCTGTTTCCTTAAATAATGTAACTATCCGGCGAACGGTCCGGACACTTGGATGATGTCTTCCAGGATAGCGAGCAGCATACATAGCACACACGCCGGCCGTGGTGGCCAAGCGGTTAAAGGCGCTACAGTCTGGAACCGCGCGGCCGCTACGGTCGCAGGTTCGAATCCTGCCTCGGGCATGGATGTGTGTGATGTCCTTAGGTTAGTTAGGTTTAAGTAGTTCTAAGTTCTAGGGGACTGATGACCTTAGAAGTTAAGTCCCATAGTGCTCAGAGCCATTTGAACCATTTTTTTTTTTTTTTTTTTTTACATAGCACACGCCCGTTGGGCATTTTGATTACGATAGCCACACATCAACACGATACCGACCTTTTCCGCAATTGGTAAACGGTCCATTTTTACACGGGTAATGTATCACGAAGCAAATACCGTCCGCACTGGCGGAATGTTACGTGATACCACGTACTTGTACGTTTGTGACTACTACAGCGCCAACTATCACAAATCGAAAAAAGTGGCCTAACTAAAATATTCATATTTCTTTACGTACTAGACGAATATGTAATAAAAAATGGGGGTTCCTATTTAAAAAAAACTCAGTTGATATCCGTTTGACCTATGGCAGCGCCATCTAGCGGGCCAACCATAGCGACATCTGTTTTCCCCCCTTCAAGCTAGACGAGTTTCGTTCTTTGTAGTTTTATCGTTTGACGCTTATTTCGTGAGATATTTGGCCCGGTCACTATCAGTGGACCACCCTGTATATGTGTGTGAAGTCTGTTCTTTTGAACATGTGTGAGAGAACGAAACCATTTTGATCCTGCAGCCACTACGGATCAAGATACCAAGACATTAGCAGCCAGTGGGCATCGATTTATATCAGTGGCTCAAGCTGAAAATTTTTGCCGGGCCAGGATGGCATAAAAGACAGTGCATCTGCCTAGAAAGCTGGAGGCATGAGACGTCCGAAAGAGCAGACACCATTCACGTATAAAATTCAGTTGATGTTTCATTTGGTGTATTTATAAATGCAAGATGCATGTAATACATACTACAAAGCTTTAAAACCCCGGTATTCATTTTGAAACGCCTGATATACTTAGGTCGGGGTTCCTGTGACCTTCTCCCATTGCATCATCGCAGCATCGATTCATCTCCGTCGATGTGGCCGCCACTTTGCAAACTGGATCCAAAGTTGCGGAAGCACTCTACCGTTCCACGGGGCGGCGTCATTTATTGTAATGGAGTTAGCGCGATTGCCCACATTTTGCCGGCCGGAATATTAAGCGCAAGGCGGGGCGGGCACTTACTATTCCGGCGACCCCCTGGCCCCGCGGGAGGAGCAGATAGCTTCTGGCGTGGCGTGCCCGCTGGCGCAGCACGCGATCCCTCCGGGCGGACGGGCCGGAACTATTTGCCGCTAGTTACCTCTTCGCTGCCTCGCTTAGCGTGGCGCAGCACCGGGCTAGCTGGCAGACGTTGTCTCCTGTTCGCATCTAAAAGGCGCAGACTCCCGCTGCGGAAGCGCGAGCAGACAGCCCCATTCGCGTGCCTCGGATCTGTCTGCACGTCAAGGCGTCTCACTGGACACGCCTCTCTACTTGTGTCTCTGTTTTAGGAGCATAACGCCTCGCGTAAAATCCGCCATTAGTGTACTTCACGATACGAATCTTCGTGTTCCTATCTATGACGAGAAAGGGAAGGAGAAATGGTGGAGTAAAATTGTCCTTCTTTATACTGTGTGTTAGCGTCAGGGGTTAAATCTCAAATCCTCCTACTCTTATAGTATTGCACCAAGTGAGACCATATGACACCTAATCCTTTCCGAGATACTCAAGTTTAAATTTATAGTGACCCACGCTGAGAGTTAATAATTTTCTCATTCTCTGCATTGCTTGTGATCGAAGTCGTCCAATAATAATTTGTTATTCGTGTATGTCAGCAGAGAATATTATAAAATACTGCGGTAAATGTAGAACACTGTTCCATTTCGTAGTTAGATGAACAAGCTGTTCATTATGTGTGATACGGCACCCATGCTGAAGCTGGCTCGGGCTACCCCGAGGGCATGCTAAAAGTAATGCCTATAAAATCAACTATTTCTATGTTTTTTTTTTAAATAAAGAAGCAACCAAGGCAAATCTTTTTGGACATTGTTTATTGATTCCTGGATATTTTCTGATTTTTTAAACGAAATTCAATCATCATTACGCCCCATCCCCCACCCGAGCAAATTTCCTCTGTCCAAAGTGAGGTGTGTCCATGATGACAGTCCTTCAGTCTACAAATCTTACCCGAATCAAAAAACAAACAAGTTTCTCAGGCTAAATTTTGAAATTTCAAAAAATAATAAACTAGTAGACGTATGAAACAAAGATGTAGTTTTATTGTGCCTTTTTCGTCACGTTTTTTGCAAGAAGTAATGAATAAATTACGTAAAAAATTAGCCCATTGCTCCTTGCGGACATATCCGAAGAGTAATTCAAACAAATCTCATAAAGATATCTTTACTAGTACGCATACTAACAAAGGATATCACTCTCAAATTTGTCTGAATTAGTCCACGGGCATGTCAGTAAGGAGTATCAGGCCATTTCTTGTATTTTAATTTATTCACTATGCATCGCAAGAAACGTAGCCAAAAACATGACAAAACTACATCTTTGACTCAAACGACCACCATTTTATTATTTATTCTCATTTCAAAAATTGCGCTATTACTCGGTGCACTGTATTCTACAGATTAAGAAAATTGTTTGGTTTTTGATCTCGGGTAAGATTTGCAGAGTGCAAGACTCCGTCATTAACACACCTCATTTTAGACAGAGTAAATTTAACTCCTCGGGAGGAAGACTTAATGGTGACTGAATTTCTTCGAAAAATCAAAAAAATTGTGAAAAATCATTAATGATGTGAAAAAGATTTACGTTGATTGCTTCATTAGTTTTCTCAAATAAAGTCGTAATCATCGCTTACTTCACAGGCTGAATGAGAAGAATGGACCCTTAAAGCTTTTTAACTAAAACAAACATTATTAACATTCTACATCTTTATTACTTATGTCTACATATTTATTTCTCGGCATAGTCACCCCAGCGACGAACGCATTTCCCCCAACGAGAATCCTCTTTCTTAATATTGTCGCTGTGGAATGTTGGGCTTTGTTGACAGAGGCACAACTTTATCTTTGCTTGCACCCCTTCATCACTATTAACGTTAAGGCCTCTAAGTTGTTCTTTAAATTTTGGGAAAGATGAAAATGAAATGGTGCCAACTCGTGACTGTATGGAAGATGAACGATGACAGCGGTCCTAAGGCGTCAGTATGTCACAGATATTGCAGCGCTCGTGTTTGGTCTCGCATTGTCATGCTGAAGATGATGTGTGGTCTCGCATTGTCATGCTGAAAAGATGTGGTGTCTCGCATTGTCATGCCGAAGAAGAGAGTACTTCATGTGTGGACGAACCCTTCGCATTAGTGCTTTTAGCATTCTGAGTTTTCGATTTTCACACCAACGTAGTTACATTACACGCCATCATGTTGCAAGCTACAGTTCTGAGCCCTCTAGCGGCAGAGGGTCGCAACTTGCGTTAGCAAAGAGGGAAAGTCGACTGAGTAACCTCACTCTGTCAAACAATATTTGTAACTGGATTAAGGATTTCTTGCTGTGGAGGACGGAATGTGTTACCTTGCATGGGGAGTCATCGGCAGATCTGGAAGTAGCGTCAGGTGTAGCCAAGCAAAGTATGTTGGATCCCTTGTGTTCATCTTGCATCTTAATGTCTCGGTAGATAACATTATTAACAGCTACCAGAGACTTCTCATACATTTTTTTTTATAGTGAGTTCTTATGGGACCGAACTGCTGAGCTTGTCGGTCCCTAGGTTTACACACTACTTAATCTAACTTAAACCGACTTACGCTAAGGACTACATACACTCCCATGCCCGAGGGAGGACTCGAACCTCCGACGGGGGCAGCCCTGCAATCTGCGCAAGGCGCCTAAGACAGCACAGCTATTCCGGGTGGCTTCTTGCAGATGGTGCAGTTGTCTATCATGAAATGAAAATGTTGCTTCCCCCATACGGATTTGGAAATATGTTATCCTCTATGCGTAACGGTTTGTACTGTGATGCGACTGAAGCAATGCTATAACTTTTGACACTGTTTCTACCACCATATAATTTGTTAATACCCAATGAGGCGGAAATAAAATGTTTATTTATTTTAAAATAAAATAATGGCTTCCTTTAAGATGTAATGAAGTATTCGCTGAAAAATCTGAAGAAATATTCAACCAGATCTGGACAGGATTGTTACAAAGACTGGAAACTTTCTTCAAATGTACAGAAATGTAAAGTTATACATTTCACAAAGCGAAAAGAATGTAGTATCATACAATTAGAATAGTAGTATCCTGCTACGGCAGTATCAGTGATTCACAGTTAGAATCAGTCAATTCATGCAAACACCCAGGTCTAACAATCTGTTTGGATATGAAATTGAATGATCACATAAGCTCAGTTGCATTAGGGTTACTGAAAAAGAAATGTGCCAATGTGTGTAAAACGAAAAGCGCTGAAGAGGCTGTGGTCCCTGTAAGAGAGCTGAGGCTGCAAACTAGCCACTAGAGGGACATGCGTGCCCATTCACCGGACGATAGAATGAGCACGTGCACGTGTCGATAGCACTCAGTAGTGTTGAAAACAGAATAATGGGAAGGTGAAAAGAAGATTAAAGGGATGTAGTGCGTTTCCTGACAGCAGACTGAGTCCAGAGGACGAAAATTCAACACAGGATGGTGCAAGAGTAGGAAGAGCATACATAGCCTTTGCCACATTCCATAATGTCGTTTGTGGAGTATATATGTAGATATGGATGTAAAAGAGCCCTGCATGTCTGTTGTAAGGGTCTTGACCTTGCCCCCACCCTTTCCACAAAGAAAAATCCTGATCCCCGTGAACCACCACACCCAGGACGCATCCCCGACCCCCACCATTCCAACCCCGTTCCACCCACACCTTCATCATCTCCAATCCTGACCCTCAATTCCTCAATGCCCGCACCCTCACCCTGGCCATCCATAAATACTTCCCCAATACCCCAATCTCCCTTCTCTCAGTCCTCTTTAAACCCCCCATGCTTCCTTCCACACCGATCTCCTGTCCAAAATCCCACTTTCCAATTTGGCCCATGAGCCACCCTTACCCACTACCACACCTCATCCTTTCCCCAATAGCCTCAACCTCCCCAACATCTGCTGACCTTTACTGCTGTGATCAGGAAGCGTAGCCCCATGGTTACGGAGGCTGAGGTGTTGGCAGCACTAAATTCCAATCCTGAGACTGAAATCCGGTCAGCCCAACGCATCTTTAACGATACCAGGCTGACTTACCTCATGGGCCTATTCACTGAATTCTCCTCCTCCATCGACTGACTTCTTACACAGGGAGCCCTAATCTATAATCAACGTCACAAAGTTGACCCCTCCCATTCCCCCCTCCAATCCTACTGTTGCCAACGATGCCTAAAGTATAATGACCATGTCACTGCCCCCTGCAAGAGCGCCCATACCTGTCCTCAAAGCAAAGCTTGCCACTTCTTGAAGAACTGCCGCAACCTCACCTCTCCCCCCTCCTGTAATACCTGTAATGAACCCCATTCTACCTACTCCTCTAAAAGGAAGCCTCCTCCCACCACCAAAAAACTCACCATCCCCATCTGCCCCACTGATCAACCTATCCAGCCCAACAACTCGCTCCACCCTTCTCCTACTGCAGAGGACATCATCTGCTTTGTCACCATTGTCCACCAAAACATGTACCCCTTCCAATGCTACCACACCCTTTCCCAAATCGCCCTCACTGCCCATTCCATCTATCACCTCACCAACTATGCAACCTACTCCCACAACCAGGCCCACTTCACCTTTAGTCACATAACCACCCTCGTCCAAATCTTCTCTATCATGGTGCAACAACACTACAGTATCCTTTACCATAATATCCACTCCCTGCCCTCCCACAAACTCCTCTTTCTCCACACCCTCTATCGACACCATGTGGATGCCTTCATCTTAAATGAAACCTTCCTCCAACCCTGTATCTCTGTCTCCACAGCCCCTTCCACTGCACCGATAATCTGTACCCCTGGCACGTGGCAGGGGTGCTATTGGCCACCTGAAGCACCTCCTTGTTCAGCCCTAACCTCTCCTCAACTATCCTGCTGAGCCTCTTCTTCCTCACCCTTACCGTCACATCCATCTTCGTACCCGCATCCCAAATGACTCCCTGGCCTGCACTGACCACACCTTCTCCACCTTCTTGATTGCCAAAGACCTCAATATCCACAGCCATGCTCCTGCCAAAGACCTCAATATCCACAGCCATGCTCCTGCCAAAGTCCAATGGTGTCATTGGTTAATCACCACCATTCAGAGAGATCTGGTTCCCCTCCCCTAACACACCTGACCGAAATCCAACACCACTTCTAACGTGGTGCTAGCCTTTCCCAACCTCCTTGGGCGCATCACGGAAGTCCTTGACCTAATTGGCAGCGACCATGCCCCTGGCCTCTTCAGTATCTCTGATGGTCGCCAGCCCCTCCCCATTTCTCACCCTGTCATTCCTCCTAGTCCACAATTACTCCCACACCAGCTGGGATGCCTATCAGGACTCCATGCACACCCAGGTTGAATGACACGACCTTACCTTTCAATCTCTCAATGACATCTCCTGTACATCTACCTTCCTCCACCAGACCTTGACTGACGCCATAGCCACCCATAACCCTACTAAAGCCATCCACCTGCACCACCCAGAACTGCCCCCACAGGCCGTCCTTCCGTTTCACGAATCCCATTGCCTCTACCGATCCTTCTTCCATGCTCGTAACTGGGGCACACTCACCCGCCGCAGGCAATTATGAAACGTCCGCAACTTGCTTACTGTGAACAAATGCCGTGCCTGGTGACAGATATGGACACAACTGAATGCCACGCTCCCAATAAACTCTTCCAAGTATTGATCTGCTTTTCACTGCCTTACTAGAATCTGCCCTAACCCACAGTACCCTCTCCTCCTTGATGACTGTCCCTTTCCTGGCAACGACTTTGCCTCCCACCTATCCAATGTCTTTTCCATTCCAGATGATTCCCAATTTGATTATTCCCTCTTCCCCAACATCATCGAAGGTATGGATACCTCCACTGCTCCCCACCATCAGAACTTAACACTCCCATCACTACACGGGACATCAGCCTCACACTCCACGCTAAATGCAACACCACCTCCAGCCACGACCGTGTTACCTACTGCCATCTCAAACACAGCCCTCCCTCCTTCCTTGCAGTCCTTACCGCCCTCTACAATGTAATCCTTGTCACTGGCTTCTACCTGGACCTGTGGAAAACCTCCCATGCCCTGATGTTCTCCAAACCAAACAAGCCTCCATCTGATGCCTCTTCCTATCGCCCTATATGTCTTACCTCGGTGTTAAGCAAGCTCTTGGAATCCATCCTTCACAGACACCACCTCATCCCCAGCGCATCGATTGTGGTTTTTGACCTACTTTCTCTGCTGACAACTAACTCCTATGCCTCACTCATCTCCTCTCCAACTAGCTTAACTCCCATCGCTCTGTCAATTTTGCCTCCATCGACCTCAAAAAGGCCTATGACCATGTATGGCATCCCGGTCTCCTGTTTAAACTCCTTACTTATGCCCTTCTTATCAACTATGCCCATCGCCTCCCTCCTCTCCTGCCACCCCTTTTAGGTTACCATCCATAACGCCTATTCCCATACTTTCTATCCTTCCATGAGTGTGCCCCAGAGCTCTGTTCTCTCCCCTCTCCTCAACATCCTGTACATGGCCAATATGCCCAAGCCCCTTCCTCTGGTCCACCTCCTGCAGTATGGCAATGACACTACCTTCCTACCCCTTGCTCCTGCCCTTCAACAGTCCCAATACCTTCTCCAGAATTGCCTTGACCTTTTTGTCAGATTGTGTAACCAGTGGCTCCTCAAAATCAATCCTTCCAAAACCCAGGCAATCATCATAGGTCACACCACTCGCTCCTTCAGGCTCCTTTAATTTTTCCCTTACCACCTGCACCTGTCATGCCCGTCCCCACCCTCACCTACCTTGGACTCACCATTGACCATCACCTCACCTGGATCCCTCATCTCGGCTCTATCCAATCCAAAGCCCACAATTTCCCCCACCTCCTTAAACTCCTCTCTGGCAGGACATGGGTATTAAACTCCTCTACCATCCTCCATACCTACAAATCCTTAATCCAGTCCTGCCTGGAAATCCCCCCACCCCCCAAATTCTATAAGTCCCCCCAGATCCTCGAGCACCATGCACACTGCCTCGCCTTGCACACATGCCTCCCATCCACCATGCAGATCCTCTATGCCCTGATTCCTTTGCCCCATCTGCTCCTTTTCCTCGAACATATCCAAGTACTCTACACCTCCCACCGGCTTGATTCCCCCCCCCCCCCCCCCCCAATCCTCTGGTTGCTCCTATCCTCTCCAACTCCCACCTGCTGCCGTGCCTTCACTGTTGTTTCCCTCCTACCCCCCCCCCCCCCCCCCCCCCTCATCACCTCTCCTTTCCCAAGGTGGCTTCTGTTAACTACCCCTCCTGGATGATGCCTTCTGTCCCTCCATTTATCCCTCCTATCAGCTCTGATCTTCACCTCACCCTCCCTCCCCCTGTACTCCCCCCTTCCATCCTGTTTTTTCCCTGCCTACCTTCTCCTTGTACTTTCTCTCCCCCGAGTCCTTTTCCTTTCCCCTTCACTGCCTTCCCCCCCTCCCCCGTTTACTGTGTTCTATCCCTCCATCGGCTCCCCCTTTTTTGCCTTCCCTCTCCTCCCTCTCCCCGCCCCCCCCTCCTCTGTCCAGTTCGTCCCCCCTCCATATGCCCTTGTACTCTATAGTGCAGTGTTTCTGTGAGTGTTCAGTACTGTGCATCCCCCTTTTTCAAGTGTTGTGAACAGCCACCATACTGTCGATAGGTGTGTTTTTTAACAGTTGCGAACAGAAACCAGACTGTCGCCATGTTTTTTTTAATTGTGCCTTTCTATTTACTATGTGCTTTAATCAGCATCACCGACCCTTTGTTTTTATATTTTCTTCGCAACTTTTTCGTCATGTTTGAGTTCTTAACAGTCATCGTTTTATCACCTGCTTTTATTGTTATGATATCCCCTAATTATGTTTTTTAACTTTCCTGTAGGCTGCAGAGCGGCGTGTTATGCTCCTGTCAGCCCGTCCCATCTCTTGGGGGGGGGGGGGGGGAAATCGAAATCCAATAAAGAAAAAAAAAGTTGTATGGGTCAATGTCTGGCACAAGAGGAAGGATGGATGTCATTGGTCGATGACGCATGATCTGGAATGCCACTCCGCTTTACCGATACCATTCCCCACCAGCTGGATGTCCTCATTAATGAAATCCTGCGAGTTATGGCAGCAGACATTGCTGCAAATGTGCGATTGAACGTTGGGACTGCAGCGGACACCCAGTGCTCCATTATGCCATTCTTCCATGAATTTCCGTTCCCTGAACTCCTCCCGCTAACAGAAGACCCACTACACACCTTCGCCCTTCTTTTCAAGCCTCCATTTCTCTGTTTTCAGCACTGCTGAGTGCAGTGGGTGGTCGAAACGTGTACGAGCTCCTTTTATAGTCACATGGGTGTGCGTCCATGTCCCTGTAGCGGCGAGTTTGGGATTTCAACGGTCTTATAGCACCCACACCTTCTTTCGTATGCAATGGCATTACGATCCCTTCAGCAGTTTTCATTTGCATCCTCCTCCTCGTCTCTTTTTTAATGGCCATAGTGGGCAACACAGCTGACAGACTTTGGTTCATTGGCAGTAAACTGACAAATGCAGTCAGTGAACGAAAAGACTGCTTACAAATCTCTTGTGTATTCTGTTTTGACCACTGGTCAAGTATGTGGAACACATTCCACATAGGAGTCACAGGAGATTTTGGATGTTTACAAAGAAGGGCTCACGAATCGTCGTAGGTCTGTGTAACTCACGAGAAGGTGCCAAAGAAATGTTGAAAAACCTTGATTGGCACACTCTTCAAGATTGATGAAAATTATTCCAGTGAAATATTACTTACAAAATTTCAACGATCAGTGTTAACTCAGAAATCTAGAGATATTCTTAAGTCTCATGCCTGTCGCTCTTGTAAGAACGGCGAAGACAAAATTATATTAATTACAGCACGCACAGAGGTCTTTAAGCAGTCATTCTTCCCATGCATCATTGGAACTGGAAGAAAATCTGTAAGTGTGCTCTGTCATGCATTGCATAGCGGTGATTTTATATATATATGCGAGGGTTGGAACTTTAATAGTGGCAACTATTTATTTACACCTCGTACAAAATAGATACGTGTTTCAAAGTTTTACTGACCTTCAAAGTAGCACCAGCATTGTGTATAACCCGTTGCCAGCGATGTGGAAGTCGTAGGATACTCTTAGCAGTACCGGTTGTGATGACAGTTCGAGCAGCGCAGCCTACTGTCCGACGAATTTGTAGCAGTTCTGTAGCGAATACCGTGTAAAGTATTTCCTTCAGTTTAGAAACCGAGTTGAACTTACGAGGGCTTAAGTCAGGGGAGTGCAGTAGGTGGTATAGCACTTGGCAGCCCCATCAGTCAAACAAATCAGTAACAGATTGCACTGTACGTGCTTGAGCATTGTCCTGCAAAATGATGGTCAGGCCCTGCAAAAAATGTCATCAATTCTGCCTCTAAGCTGGTCGTAGGTTGTGTTCCAAAAATGAACAGCACAGAGACAGAAGTGATGACAGTTTCTGCAGGATCTGAGCATCATTTTGGAGGGTGAAATAAATATGTGTGTGTGTGTGTGTGTGCGTGTGCGTGTGTGTGTGTGTGTGTGTGTGTGTGTGTGTGTGTGTGTGTGAGAGAGAGGATGGGTGGGTGGGTGGTTGTGGGTGGGTGGTACATAGAAATATGCAGACACGAAAAGCACTACGTAAGGTGCAGGAAAACCGTTGGCACTCAATCAAAACAGCTTCTAGCCGTCTCGAAAAGGATTCAGGCAGATACCGCACAGTTTTCAAAGGGATCCTATACCATTCTTACTGCAAAATAGTGGAAGGATCAGATAATGATGATGGAGGTGGATAACAATCACGCTCCCTTGTCTGCAAAGTAGATGACAAAGAGGCAATAATATTGAAGCGTGCCGACTGCGGTGGTCAGAGGAGATGCGATAATTCATCCTCGTGCTCAGAAAACCAGTGGTGGACGATGAACAGGGGCGCTGTCGACTTGGGACACAGGATCACAATTGAGGAACAAACACTGTAGCGTGAGGTAGACCTGATCAACCAAAATAATCAGATACCCCTTGGCAGTAATGCGACCTTGGATAATAACTATGGGGCACATGGAATATCACGATATGGCTGCTGAAATCATCACCAAATTCCTTCCATGTTTCGCTCTTGGGACGTGAACTTTTCCAAAAGATGGAAGTAGTGTGAAACAAGACTCATCGAACCAAACGAGTTTCTCCCATTTCTCCGTAGACCAGGTTTTATGGCTTAGGCACCGCGTTTTACTTTTACGGGTATTTGCATCGCCGATGAGTGGTTTTGGAATTCCAGCTCGCTGTGCACTTTCCTGCTTATGGAGCTCCCTTCGTGTTGTTTTGGTGCTGAAAGGGTCCGCGAGTGCGGCACTCAGTTCTGCGCTGACTTTTGTAGATGCAGTCATCTTGCCATTCGTCACAGTCCTACTCAGTGGTGATCTGTCTACAGACACTTTCGTCCACGTTGAGATTTAACGGACGGCGTTTACCCGCTTTCCCTGTATGCAGTATAAATCTTCGATAAGGTGCCTCTTCAAACACCGAAAATTCCGGCTGCCTTGGTTATGGAAGCACACACCACACGAGTACCAACAATTTTCCCACGTTCCATTGCACTTACTTCCAACATAATGCATAACAATGTTCTGATCACGACTGACACTTGCAACGTGCTGAGGACATTTCAGAGGTGCCGCTCGTGATCAGATACGGCAGCGCAGCCTGCATTTATTTTCAATCATATATTTCTCACAGTGTTTCCACACTTTTTATCCAACTCCTGTAGATGGGGATGTGACTAAAACTGAATGACACATGTTAACAGTGCAGAAGCAACAACTGCGCCACGTTTTACCTTCGACGTGTAATAACAACATCTTCACTATAGCCTATAAACAAATCGCAGAGCGACGTCTTAAAAAAATCCAGTGCGATATTATGAGCTTAAAGGCAATTCGTGTGATCAAGCGTTAGCAAGTACCGATAACAGAGGAACGTGAGCGCTGGTGGAGTCTGATCTCTGAGAACAGAAAGGAACTGTGTCGTGACACAAAGTGTAGATTATTCGGCAGTTTCTCCGCAAGGAAAAGTCAGCGAGCGGAATAAGTGGGTTCCCCCTTGAGCTCACTGAATAACACATGACGCGCCCGCGCAGCGAGGCTTTCGCTGCTCCCTCGAAACAGGCACGGGGCTGTTTTTATGCAGCGTGCAGGCGGATGCCATGCGACAGTCTGGGGCACTCCGCCGTGTGCCCAGAAACTGACGGGACCTCACGGCCGATAGCGGAATCTGATGTACGTCGTAGTAAGCCTAGATGACAGCACTATACTTCTGGAGCAGACTTAGAGGGAGCTACACACACGTAAAATATTAGTTCAGTTTAGTACAACTCCTTAATATCGAATTCCTAACTTGGTTATAGTCCATATCCTTATGAATCACAATATACGAGGGCAGTTCAATAAGTAATGCAACACATTTTTTTTTCTGAAACAGGGGTTGTTTTATTCAGCATTGAAATACACCAGGTTATTCCCCAATCTTTTAGCTACACAACACTATTTTTCAACGTAATCTCCATTCAATGCTACGGCCTTACGCCACCTTGAAATGAGGGCCTGTATGCCTGCACGGTACCATTCCACTGGTCGGTGTCGGAGCCAACGTCGTACTGCATCAATAACTTCGTCATCCGCGTAGTGCCTCCCACGGATTGCGTCCTTCATTGGGCCAAACATATGGAAATCCGACGGTGCGAGACCGGGGCTGTAGGGTGCATGAGGAAGAACAGTCCACTGAAGTTTTGTGAGCTCCTCTCGGGTGCGAAGACTTGTGTGAGGTCTTGCGTTGTCATGAAGAAGGAGAAGTTCGTTCAGATTTTTGTGCCTACGAACACGCTGAAGTCGTTTCTTCAATTTCTGAAGAGTAGCACAATACACTTCAGAGTTGATCGTTTGACCATGGGGAAGGACATCGAACAGAATAACCCCTTCAGCGTCCCAGAAGACTGTAACCATGACTTTACCGGCTGAGGGTATGGCTTTAAACTCTTTCTTGGTAGGGGAGTGGGTGTGGCGCCACTCCATTGATTGCCGTTTTGTTTCAGGTTCGAAGTGATGAACCCATGTTTCATCGCCTGTAACAATCTTTGACAAGAAATTGTCACCCTCAGCCACATGACGAGCAAGCAATTCCGCACAGACGGTTCTCCTTTGCTCTTTATGGCTTTCGGTTAGACAACGAGGGACCCAGTGGGAACAAACCTTTGAATATCCCAACTGGTGAACAATTGTGACAGCGCTACCAACAGAGATGTCAAGTTGAGCACTGAGTTGTTTGATGGTGATCCGTCGATCATCTCGAACGAGTGTGTTCGCACGCTCCGCCATTGCAGGAGTCACAGCTGTGCACGGCCGGCCCGCACGTGGGAGATCAGACAGTCTTGCTTGACCTTGCGGCGATGATGATACACGCTTTGCCCAACGACTCACCGTGCTTTTGTCCACTGCCAGATCACCGTAGACATTCTGCAAGCGCCTATGAATATCTGAGATGCCCTGGTTTTCCGCCAAAAGAAACTCGATCACTGCCCGTTGTTTGCAACGCACATCCGTTACAGACGCCATTTTAACAGCTCCGTACAGCGCTGCCACCTGTCGGAAGTCAATGAAGCTATACGAGACGAAGCGGGAATGTTTGAAAATATTCCACAAGAAATTTCCGGTTTTTTCAACCGAAATTGGCCGAGAAAAAAAATGTGTTGCATTACTTATTGAACTGCCCTCGTACATGGTAGTTATGATAAAACTTTCCCTATTTAACACGTTATAACACGGAAACTAATTACTGTACGAGTAGCAAACTTGGGGAAGAGACTTGGGGAAGGACACGGGGAAGAGAAATAATGCGGAATCAGTTCCATGCAAAGACTTTTACTGTGCTGCTACGGTACATCATACCATTACATACCGGTACCATCACTGCTACAAAACGGGTTCAGTATGACCCCCCACCAGCGTCCAGAAGAGTCTGAGAGCTCAGGGTTGCATTCTGCACAGCAGAAGGAAGCAAGTCCGTGGGTATGCTGGCCATCTCTCTTGATATGCTGTGCTTCAGACCAGCACATGTGTGAATGTTCGCCGGCCGCTGTGGCTGAGCGGTTCTCGGCGCTTCAGTCTGGAACAGCGGTACCGCTACGGTCGCGGGTTCCAATCCTGCCTCGGGCATGGATGTGTGTGAAGTCCTTAGGTTAGTTAGGTTTAAGTAGTTCTAAGTTCTGGGGGACTGATGACCTCAGATGTTCAAGTCCCATAGTGCTCAGAGCCATTTGAACCATTTTGTGAAACTTTCCCCTCGTAAACTCTGGGTCAAATGGTTCAAATGGCTCTGAGCACTATGGGACTCAACTGATGAGGTCATCAGTCCCCTAGAACTTAGAACTACTTAAACCTAACTAACCTAAGGACATCACAAACATCCATGCCCGAGGCAGGATTCGAACCTGCGACCGTAGCGGGAAACTCTGTCCTTCAGGTAGCCCCTCAACCGTAAATCACAGGGAGTGAGATCAGGTGACCAACCTGGCCAACGAAACGATCGGCTGATAATTCGATCGTTTCCAAATGTGTTTCAGAGAAGCAGGTGAACTTCACGAGCGATGTGCTTTCATTTTCCACGAAAACTGTTGAGGATATGCTGGCGCAGCATATCGCAGTAACCCTGGCCAGCCACACTGCACGTCTTTGGACCTTGAACGCCAAACCGTTCAAAAAAGATTGGGCCAATGATGAATGTAGCCGTCAAGCCACACCATAGGGTAACACGTTCACCATACAGAAGAACTTCATGCATAGTGACTGTAGGTGCGTTCATTTCACCCGTCAGAGGAAAATGAGCTTTGTCTGTCCATAGGATGGTCCAGGGCCAGCCCTCATCAATTTCAATCCTTGCGAGAAAGTGGAGAGCGAAGTCGTTGTGCGTCCTGTGGTACAAGCTGCTGTACGATACGGATACCATTTGAGAATGGCTCGAAGCACCTTCCGTTAGTGGACCACGGGATGTTCAACTGTCGTGACACTGCACGCGTCCTGCCTGACACTCGGGAATTCGCGCAGCGCTGTCTGCCATGACAATAGCGATCTCATCAACTACCTGAGCGATGCCCAGTTCTCCAGTTGGTTCGAACTCATTCATCACGCTCGGCATGGCAAGTGGAGAAAGAAGACTCTTCCGTAATCTTTTCAGCCAGCGATATTCTCGAAGTGCAGCAGCTGCAGCATTACTGTTGGTTTGATAATAGAGCTTCACTAATAATGCCCTGCCCCTTTTGTACAATCTCTTGTTGAGACGACATCTAGTGCACTGCGACTGATCAGGTGTGTGAGAGTATGAATCACGATGACTGATCACGGCACATGGTGGCTATAGTTGGAACTGGACGGTGCCGCTGTGGCGTATGGAAATCAAGATTCCCATACTCTGGACATGTATAACTTTACCAAGTCTGGTTCTCTTTCGATAATTACACTACTGGCCATTAAAATTGCTACACCACGAAGATATGCAGATGATAAATGGGTATTCATTGGACAAATATATTATACTAGAACTAACATGTGATTACATTTTCACGCAATTTGGGTGCATAGATCCTGAGAAATCAGTACCCAGAACAACCACCTCTGGCCGTAATAACGGCCTTGATGCGCCTGCGCATTGAGTCAAAAAGAGCTTGGATGGCGTGTACAGGTACAGCTGCCCATGCATCTTCAACCCGATACCACAGTTCATCAACAGTAGTGACTGGAGTATTGTGAAGAACCAGTTGCTCGGTCACCTTTGACAAGACGTTTTCAATTGGTGAGAGATCTGGAGACTGTACTGGCCAGGGCAGCAGTCGAACATTTTCTGTATCCAGAAAGGTCCGTACAGGACCTGCAACATGCGGTCGTGCATTATCCTGCTGAAATGTGGGGTTTCGCACGGATCTAATGAAGGGTAGAGCCACGGGTTGCAACACATATGAAATGTAACGTCCACTGTTCAAAGTGCCGTCAATGCGAACAAGAGGTGACCGAGACGTGTAAACAATGGCACCCCATACCATCACGCCAGGTGATACGCCAGTATGGCGATGACGAATACACGCTACCAATGTGCGTACACCGCGATGTCGCCAAACACGGATGCGAACGTCACGATGCTGTAAACAGAACCTGGATTCATCCGAAAAAATGACGTTTTGCCATTCGTGCACCCAGGTTCGTCGTTGAGTACACCATCGCAGGCGCTCCTGTCTGTGATGCAGCGTCAAGGGTAACCGCAGCCACGGTCTCCGAGCTGATAGACCATGCTTCTGCAAACGGCCCCATTTGTTGACTCAGGTATCGAGACGTGGCTGCACGATCCGTTACAGCCATGCAGATAAGATGGCTGTCATCTCGACTGCTAGTGATACGAGGTCGTTGGGATCCGTATTACCCTCCAGAACCCACCGATTCCATATTCAGCTACCAGTCATTGGATACAGAACAACGCGAGCAGCAATGTCGTGATACGATAAACAGCAATCACCACAGGCTTCAATCCAACATTTTATCAATGTCGGAAACGTGGTGGTACACACTTCTCCTCCTTACACGAGGCATCACAACAACGTTTCACCACGCAACGCCAGTCAACTGCTGTTTGGGTATGAGAAATCGGTTGGAAACTTTCCTCATGACAGCACGTTGTAGATGTCGCCACTGGCGCCAACCTTGTGTGAATGCTCTGAAAAGCTAATCATTTGCGTATCACAGCATCTACTTCCTATCGGCTAGATTTCGCTTCTGCAGCTCGTCATCTTCGTGGATCAGCAATTTTAATGGCCGGTAGTGTAGCTTTCACCTTATAACGCATTAAATAAGGAAAGTTTAATTATAGCCACTCACTACATTTACTATACTGTGGCAGAACACAATGACTATTTATTGTATCGCATAGTACCCTACGAGAGTCATACATCATTGCACGTTTAACAACGTATAAACTTCGGAACACAGTTCTGACTGGCGATACTAGCTAGCTGCCGGATCTGAGATATGATGATGCTGCTGTCATAGTCGGCCAACAAAGAGGGGACCGAGGGGCGCTACTCTCTGACGTAAGCAGACCGCCAGCAGAGGCGGCATACGGAACCTCTTGAAGGCATGTCTTTGCAAACGTCTCTCATTCGTTGCTGCCGCTGACAATGACTGTCTTCAGCTTGTGGTTCCCTCTTGAGGTAACAACTTTATCCTGGCACCTCAGACTTCAGACGACGCTATAGAATCTACCTGATTTCGATGGAGATACTACCAGATACTTTCGTTCTCGTGAATTTTTTGGTTATGTTTTTATTTTGTCCGAGAAAAAGTTTCACCAACAAGGAAAGATCTTCGAGTAGCCTCTCCTGTACGGATTACCGTCAAAGCGACGTATTTCTCTTGCTTCCTATTGAGAGCGCTTCCTGGTATCGAACAGCGACAAATGAGATTTTGAAAACTTCCTTTATATCGTATTACAGCTGCACGAAGTTCTCTATCATATCTTACGCTTTGCGTCGACAACCGAATAAGATCCTGTACTGCGATAGAAAACAAGACTGAAGTGAACGAACTCAAAAGTTTACTGTGAATTCCGTAGGAATGAGTTTATACAAAAACATGCACTTCTTTAAGGAAATTATCGTATTTCAGCTGAAATCTTGCAAATGGCCTTATCTCAAGGCGTACGAATTTTTGGTGCATGCAAATGTGGGAATAGAATGTTAGGCAGCTAAGACGGGCTACCTAAAATTTATTCAGAATGGCTGAATACAAGATGTGGCTATAAAATAACGGGACTATTGCTGTAAAATATTTTATTTAAAAAATGCGTGTTTAGTTATTGTCACTTTCACTACATTCCCTCCCTACAACGCTGGCCGGCCGGGGTGGCCGAGCGGTTCTAGGCGCTACAGTCTGGAACCGTGCGACCGCTACGATCGCAGGTTCGAATCCTGCCTCGGGCATGGATGTGCGTGATGTCTTAGGTTAGTTAGGTTTAAGTAGTTTTAAGTTCTAGGGGACTGATGACCTCAGAAGTTAAGTCCCATAGTGCTCAGAGCCTACAACGCTCCACGCGAATTCTCCATTGATGTAAACAGTGCTGCAATTCTTCCTCTGTGATTGCCTCGAAGACGCAAGCCGCTTTTCCTTTCACTGCTTCAGCGAACTAAAATCTCGTTCTTATTCGTGTAGATTGGACCTTGGGGAATAGATAAAAGTCCCATGGCGCTAGGTCAGTGAATAACGCGGATAGTCTAACATTTAGATGCTGTATTTTGCTAGAAAAACAGGAAATTCGGTACGAGCCGGTGCGTTGTCTTGATGCAGAACCCATGACTTCTTCTTCCACTATTCGGGTCGTTCTTTTCTTATTTTCTCACAGAGTTGAACAAGAACTTGAAAGTAGTATTGTTGATTAATAGTTTGACCTTCATGAACCCAGAGAAGATACACATTTCCATGAATATCGAAAAAAACAACAATCATCGCGTTGAAACTTGATTTGCTCATTCGAGTTTTTTTCGCTCTCGGTGTAGTTTGTCCCTTCCACTGCATGGATTGGAATTTAGTTTATGCATCATAACTGAAAAACCAAGATGATCTACATGTTATCACTCATTCGAAGAAATTAGGATGATTTTCAATGGTATTAAAAGTGTCAGTACAAACATTTACACGAGCTTCTTTTTGTGTGATCGTGAGAATTTTCGGCGCCAGTTTCGCACACAGTTTTCTGGCATTAAACTGGTTACGTAAAGTTTCCTTACGCATTATTTGTCAATCCCTACAGTTTCACAACTGATCGAATACTCAATCGACGCTCAGATCTCATCAGATTACCTTCTCTATCGATATTTCCATTCGTTCTTGATATGGAAGGGCGTCACAGGCGTGAATCATCTTCAGCGTCTTGTGGGCAATACGGGAAACGTTTGAACCGCTCAAAAACTCGTGTACTTAAAAACAGCCTTCGCCATACAATTCTCTTAATAACAGATATGTTTCAGTAGTAGTTTTTTAGTAATTTCATGTGAAACTTCACGAACGTTCGTTGCTGTATTATTACATTTATCATTTTTTGGGCAAAACAAACTAAAAGCTCTTACACAAACGATGCTCACACTGATCGTCTACAGACACTAGAGACGCCTCATACGATTGGGAAGGTTTCATGCTTCACATATATTGGTCGTTCATTTTTGGTGTATGTGTATTTACTCTATGACAGCATCAGTCCCGTCACTTCGTACATCGAGGTGCAGTTTTAGCTATGTTCTTGCGATAATGTTGCGAATTTTACGACATACACAAATAATTTTTAACATTTATAGCTATCTAAATATGATAGAAGAAAAAAGAGAGAGTGAGGAAGTGGACAGGGTGACGCATCTAATCTGTTCACCACAGATATATCCCGAACTGTACAAGATACCATAACTTTGTTTCGGCCCAAATTTGTTGCTAAAATGCCCTCACTAAGTGACGTATTGTCTCTTTTCATAGATTTAGTAATTACAGAGATATCGGCGCCTACTTCTCTTCTCCAAATAGAATTTTAGTAATTCCTGAAGCTGTTATCATTGTTCTAAAAAAGACAAATTCAACTATGGATCGCTCTTCCAAATCAGATTAGTAGTTTCGGAGAAATCACAGTATTTGGAACTTTGGATTTTTTTGTTTTCAGCGTGATAATGATAGCTGACTTATGCGGAAATTCATGTTATTATACGGAGCTGTCACCTCAGGCGGATAAAGCGCTCCAGCCTGACACCGCCATGGGAATCTTCTTACAAAAACGGACTACTGGAGAAAAGTTTAATGTAAAACTAATACTAATCACATTTGGCTACAGGTGGTTGGACAGACACACCAACTGGAAAGTAAAGACCACGGCATCTAATGATGATTCACGAGTTAAATACGATAATAGTTCTGCTCTTGTTTCTGCCGGAGCCTTGAAAGCAACGTGAACATCAATCTGTAAAACAGGGAACTGAGGTATAAGTATTGTTAAATAATAACATGAGTTTGATGTCAAGATGCCCATTTATATTGCAAAATTACACTGCTAACAGCAACAAAAAGGAAAACTCAAAAAATTTTATCATAATGCTTCCTCATAATCCCATTTATATCATCAGGTGTTCGAAATGCCCACCGTCTACTGCAATACGCGTTTGAAGTTGCTGGTGCAAGGACTTCTGGACAGAGGGAACAGAGAAGAAAGGCAGTTGAACTTGGAGTCCAACTCATGACGCTTTCACGTCGTATCCAGCGACCGTGAGAGAGCTGGGAGAGCTGCTTCCTAGATACGAGTGAGTAATGAGCCGGCACCCATCGTCAAGAACCACGTACACCTGTGTATTTCAAGTGGTGCTTCCTGTAGGAGAGCAGGAAGACTTCACTGAGAAACTGTGCGAATTTTTTGAATGTTAAGATTTCTTCAGTGAAGTAAGGACCAATCACATAGCCTCTAATAATACTCACCCACTAAAGGTCCACACTCCATTACCTCTGACGCTCACATTGCCTAGAGACAGTGAGGATTCTCGGAGGCCTCATAATTCGTAGTTCGTACGGTAAGCTTTCCATAATTGGTAAATGTAGCTTCGTGGGTAAAGAGAATTCTTGGCAAGAAGAACGTATCGTGCCGATGTCCCATCAGAACCGAGTGACAGGATTCCAGGTGTCTTCTACAATTCTGATGGTTAATCTGCGGGTGAAACGACACATGATGCGGATGGGAATTGTTTGCACGGAAAATGCGAACAACTCTGGAGTGTCTTATTCTACAGTCACTCGCAATTTCTCAGGAGCCAGTGTATGACTAATAAGCAGAAGATGCCAGAAAATCTGTTTCGTTCTCTCCGCTCATTACAGGCTTGCTCATTACCCTCTGCGTAGTATTCCTGATGACCTCAGAAGTTAAGTCCCATAGTGCTCAGAGCCATTTCAACAATTTGAACCTTATTTCGACTGGGAGTGAACAACTTATGTGATTAACCTAGTATACAGCGGTATTGGAAAGAGCCTTAGGAGATAACTTCAATGACATAATTCGTGAAGATCTAGAACAAATCGTAACAAAGGGAGAGTGGTCCTAGGGTCAGGAAAAGATGCCCCACAAACGTCTACTATTCTGTACCTTTTTCTAGTTTTCCCTGCTTTTATCCCGTATCTTCAAGAGGTCGGCATGTTGATTTTCGGATCTTACAATATTGGTAATAGAAGGTGGCGGGATTTCCTTCTTGGCCTAAATGTATTCGCAGCACACTTTCAGGCAGTATCTACATACACTACTGGCCATTAAAATTGGTACACCAAGAAGAAATGCAGATGATAAACAGGTATTCATTGCACAAATATATTATACTAGAACTGGCATGTGATTACATTTTCACGCAATTTGGGTGCATAGATGCTGAGAAATTAATACCCAGAACAACCACCTCTGGCCCTAATAACGACCTTGATACGCCTGGGCATTGAGTCAAACAGAGCTTGGATGGCGTGTACAGGTACAGCTGCCCATGCAGCTTCAATACGATACCATGGTTCATCAAGAGTAGTGACTGGCGTATTGTGACGAGCCAGTTGCTCGGCCACCATTGACCAAACGTTTTCAGTTGGTGAGAGATCTGGAGAATGTGCTGGCCAGAGCAGCAGTCGAATATTTTCTGTATCCAGAAAGACCCGTACAGGACCTGCAACATGCGGTCGTGCATTATCCAGCTGAAATGTAGGGTTTCGCAGGGATCGAATGAAGGGTAGAGCCACGTTCGTAACACATATGAAATGTAACGTCCACTGTTCAAAGTGCCGTCAATGCGAACAAGAGGTGACCGAGACGTGTAACCAAAGGCACCACATACCATCACGCCAGGTGATACGCCAGTACGGCGATGACGAATACACGCTTCCAATGTGCGTTCACTGCGATGTCGCCAAACACGGATGCGACCATCATGATGCTGTAAACAGAACCTGGATTCATCCGAAAAACTCACGTTTTGCCATTTGTGCACCCAGGTTCGTCGTTGAGTACTCCATCGCATGCGCTCCTGTCTGTGATGTAGCATCAAGATTAACTGCAGCCATGGTCTCCGAACTGCTGGAAACGTCATCGAACTGTTTGTGCAGATAGTTGTTGTCTTGCAAACGTCTCCATCTGTTGACTCAGGGATCGAGACGTGGCTGCACTATCCGTTACAGCCATGCGGATAAGATGCCTGTCATCTCGACTGCTAGTGATACGAGGCCGTTGGGATCTAGCACGGCGTTCCGTATTACCCTCCTGAACCCACCGATTCCATATTCTGCTAACAGTCATTGGATTTCGACCAACGCGAGCAGCAATGTTGCGATACGATAAACAGCAATCACGATAGGCTACAATCCGACCTTCATCAAAGTCGGAAACGTGATGGTCCGCATTTCTCCTCCTTACACGAAGCATCACAACAACGTTTCACGAGGCAACGCCGGTCAACTGCTGTTTGTGTACGAGAAATCGGTTGAAAACTTTCCTCATGTCAGCACGTTGTAGATGTCGCCACCGGCGCCAACCTTGTGTGAATGCTCTGAAAAGCTAATCATTCGCATGTCACAGTATCTTCTTCCCGTCTGTTAAATTTCGTGTCCCTAGCACGTCATCTTCGTGGCGTAGCAATTTTAATGGCCAGTAGTGTATATCACTGAATGTACCTGCAACACTATATAGTTGTACGGCACATAGCTCAGAAGGCAAGACATCATACACATTGACATGCGTAAAAAGCTAGATCTTGCTTAAAATGGAGTGCAAATTTCCAGACTATTTTCATCCAGTGATTGATAATCAGAACACTGAGCGACTTCCAATAAGCTTCAAGCGTAATTTCAAACGTTTTCCATACTTCTTATCACTTACATGCTTCAGTGAAATATTTAACACAGTAACTCATTTTAAAAGTAATCAGA
Source organism: Schistocerca piceifrons (assembly GCF_021461385.2). Classification (NCBI taxonomy): domain Eukaryota; kingdom Metazoa; phylum Arthropoda; class Insecta; order Orthoptera; family Acrididae; genus Schistocerca; species Schistocerca piceifrons. The sequence continues at coordinate 151,675,236 of NC_060138.1, read as the reverse complement.
CGTTTGAAGCATTTTTATAGATTGGAGTTTGAATATTTAATGAATCGGAGGTTTCCTGGTTATTAACTAACTCCTGGACCTGTCACTCCGTTTATATAATTGGTGGTAATACTAGGAAGTAAAATGAATGGGACAGTCACGAAGAATCAGCAATATCAAACGCAAATGGGAATCATAGCTATAGGGATCGTTTTTAAAAACGTTCGGTGCCTCTGTCAAATAAATAAGTAAATAAATAAAAATAAACACAAATATTTGGTGCAATCGCTTCTAAAGTATTCAGCCAGGACCATTTACCTAACACTCCTAACAATAATTGCACAAATTCAGAGGCGCTCTGTTACTACCGTAACAGGTCGCTATATTTCATGTGAAAGCGTGGCAGAGATGCACAGGGGTCGTAACAGTGGTAAGCCAAAACATTATGACCCCCTGCTGATCCACAAAATAGAACGCAGTACAGCACCAATTCTGCGCGTACATGGATTAAACAAGTCGTTGTAGGTTCCAGGAGGTATGTCAACGCGGGGTCTCGCGGTTCCCGTAACTTGTGGTTCGGTGGTTTCTCGATATGGAGCTGGCGCCCAACTGCGTCACAGGGTTGTTTGGTAAGCGTGATAGCGTTACGGAGATGTTTAGCAAACTGAAGTGGCAGACTCTGCAAGAGAGGCGCTCTGCATCGCGGTGTAGCTTGCTTTCCAGGTTTCGAGAGGGTGCGTTCCTGGACGAGGTATCGAAGATAATGCTTCCCCCTACTTATACTTCCCGAGGAGATTACGAATGTAATATTAGAGAGATTCCAGGGCGCACGGAGGCTTTCCGGCAGTCGTTCTTCCCGCGAACCATACGCGACTGGAACAGGAAAGGGAGGTAATGACAGTGGCACGTAAAGTGCCCTCCGCCACACACCATTGGGTGGCTTGCGGAGTATAAAAGTAGATGTAGATGTGCTCCATCGGTTCTGAATTTTGTGGCCAAGACATTAACGTGAATTCGGTAACTCGCTCCTCAAACCACTATAACATGATCTGGCCCTGTAAGACGGGCAGGTGTTCTGCTGGAAGATGCATCCGCCGTCAGGGAGGACACCAAGCGTGAGAGAACGCATGCGGTTCTCAGTAATGTTGATGCAGTTTACGACACTCACGATGTTTTCGGTTACTACAACAGATCTCATGGAAACCCGGTGAAAATACTTCCTCCACCCACCTGCATCTGTGGCGCAGTGCATGATTCGAACAGCTGTTCGCCTGACGGCGGCGTACCTAGACATGACCAACGACCTGGTGTAGTAAGAAACGTGAATAGCCCAACCAGGTAACAAGATTTCATTCACCCACAGTCCAGTCTCGACGATGCCGTACTCACTAACATCGTAACTGACAATGTCTTTGGGCTCACATACGAACACGTAGGGATTGCCTCCTGAGGAGCACCATGCTCAACGCTTTGTGCTGAACAGGGTATTCCGAAATACTTGTACCTGCACCAACATTGCACTCTGTCGTCATACCTGAAACAGATCAACGCATTTCCCGAACTGCGGAATGCGCAAGTCTTGCCGCCTACTCATGGTTTCGCGTCTTTTGACCACTTTGGACACGTTCTCAGGACAGCATCAGCCGATAGCTGCCCCACTTTCGCCTTTTCCTCGAAGATTGTTGTCTGGCGCTGGACAATGACAAATCTGCTCTTTGTCAAAGCTGCTTACATCCGTGGATTTCTCCATCTTCGGCCATTATAGTAGCTAAAATAATTCCTCTTTCCCCTAATCCCCTTATACACTTTATTTTAACGCGTTGCACGCCCGCAACGCCACCTGGTTGCGTCCAGTCTGGCGGTGGAAGTGGTCCTGGTGTCTGGTGTTTTGGCACATCGTTGTACATGACAATGCTTAGTTCAAACTGTAAGCGAATCACGTATGTGGTAATGACAATTTTTTAATATGACCGAGCTAAGCTTCTGTTGCCTGGACGCATAGTGTCCGCAAGGGGGGCAGAAGACAAGAGCGGCACTTGTTCAGTAGAAGATGTGTTTCACAGTAGCAAAGTCCGCCCCTGGTAGCTGAGCCGCCACGGTGGCTCAGCGTGTTCGGTCAGACGGTTTAGCTACCGTCTGTAATAAAAATAAAAATAAAAATAAACTGGGTGAATGGATCAACGAACAACCTGAACGGGTGTCATAGGACGTCCGCCACGAACAAATTCAACGAACAAGATAGAACAAAATGAGATTAAATAAAAAGAAAAAAAAACTGGTCAGCGCGACGGAATGTCATGCTTAACGGCCCGGATTCGATTCCCGGCTGGGTCGGAGATTTTCTCCGCTCAGGGACAGGGTGTTGTGTTGTCCTTATCATCATCATTTCATCCCCATCGACACGCAAGTCTCCGAAGTGGCGTGGCGTCAACTCGAAAGACTTGCACCAGGCGGACGGTCTACCTGACGGGAGGCCCTAGCCACACGGCATTTCCATTTTACAGTAGCAAAGATAAACAAGTGCTCATAGCTCTTAAGCTATGCACTTTAGAGCCGATATTTACTGCATATTTTTTTTCTATTTTTGGCCCATACTACCTCCTCCTAAAATGTCGAAAGCAAAGAGTTCGCAATAGATGAGGTGCAGCCGCGCAGGATTACCCCAGAGGTCTTGGGCGCTGCAGTCATGGACTGTGCGGCTGGTCCTGGCGGAGGTTCAGTCCTCCCTCGGGCGTGGGTGTATGTGTTTGTCCTTAGGATAATTTAGGTTAAGTAGTGTGTAAGCGTAGGGACTGATGACCTTAGCAGTTAAGTCCCGTAAGATTTACCACACATTCACACAGATGAGGTGCACTGTCCGGGGTATCGGAGCGATTTTTGCTTATAACATCGACATGGTCTTTTCCGGAGTAGGGTCCCTTACCCCAATTTGATACATTTGCCCTTCTCCATCATCCCGGAAAGTTTGTGACCTCATCACATAATCACTCTATAAAATGGTTCAAAGGGCTCTGAGCACTATGGGACTTAACTGCTGAGGTCATCAGTTCCCTAGAAGTTAGAACTACTTAAACCTAACCAACCTAAGGACATCACACACATCCATGCCCGAGGCAGGATTCGAACCTGCGACCGTAGCGGTCACGCGGTTCCAAGCTGAAGCGCTTAGAACCGCACGGCCACACCGGCCGACTATCACCCTATATATATATATATATATATATATATATATAGTGCAACTGGGTGTTTTTTCCGTAAAGGAAGTAAGGAGAGGAGCCAAATCCAAGACTGGGGCAGAATATTTATCTTTCCTTCAGAGAAACCATCCCTTCCATTACTTTCCGTGATTTAGGGAAATCACGAAAAAGCTAAATGCCGGCCAATGTGGCCGAGCGGTTCTAGGCGCTACAGTCTGGACCCGCGCGACCGCTATGGTCGCAGATTCGAATCCTGCCTCGGGCATGGATGTGTGTGATGTCCTTAGGTTAGTTAGCTTTAATTAGTTCTGAGTTATAGGGGACTGATGACCTCAGAAGTTAAGTCCCATAGTGCTCAGAGCCATTTTGAAAACCTAAATGTTCAAATGTGTGTCAATTCTAAGGGACCAAACTGCTGAGGTCATCGGTCCCTAGACTTACACGCTACGTAAACTAACTTATGCTAAGAACAACACACACACCCATGCCCGAGGGAGGACTGGAACCTCCGCGGGAGAGGCCGCGCAATCCGTAACATGGCGCCTCAAACAGCGCGGCCACTCCGCGCGGCTGGAGAAGCTAGATCTCGATGGCTGTACGGTGACTTGAACTGCCGTCTTCCGAATACGAGTCAAGTGTCTTATCACCGCGCACCCTCACTCAATATTGCCTTGATGACAGTTTTGTCGTCTTCCCGTGTGATCGAGAAATTTATTTTGTATACACTGTCGCAGGGAAAATAACTCTCTGACTGAGTTCCGTTAGGGTGTAATTGTGATATAACTGTGTTAGATTTTCCGTCGCTGTTACCTGTGTAAGATCGATTGCAGGCACTTCGATTACTGCAAACATTAAACTCTTTATCTATCGTAATCTAAATTTTCAAGTAATATAAGTTGGTTCTGATGTAACATAACAGGCACTTTCTGCGATAACATGAAATTGCTTGAAATTATCTGAAACTTACCAAAGCAGACATTTTATTTATACGAGCGCTAGAGCTTAAATAGTGGCAACTACTTATTCACAAAAGATACATAAGAGTTACATGTTTGCAGCCACGCGGGATTAGCCACGCGGTCTAGGGCGCTGCAGTCATGGATTGTGCGACTGGTCCCGGCGGAGGTTCGAGTCCTCCTTCGGGCATGGGTGTGTGTGTTTGTTCTTGGGATAATTTAGGTTAAGTAGTGTGTAAGTTTAGGGACTGATAACCGTAGCAGTTAAGTCCCATAAGATTTCACACACATTAGAACATTAGTTACATGTTTGCACCTGTTACTGTCCTTCAAAATAGTCACCAGCGTTGGGTAGAAACCATTGCCAGCGATGTGGAAGGCGTAGTATACCGTTAGCAGAGCCTGTTCTGTTGATGGTGCGAATGGAGCAGTCTACTGCCTGTCGAATCTCTGGAAAAGTTCTGAAGCGAATGACACGAAGTGGTTCCTTCATCTTCGGAATCAAATCAAAGTCACAAGGATTTAAGTCCGGGAAGTATGGTGGATGGTACAGTACTTGCCAGTCCCATCGACCGAACACCAATGCCCGAGGGAGGACTCGAACCTCCGGCGAGAGTATGCGCCCGCACATTGTCGTGCAAAATGATGGGTGGGTTTCGGAGAAAGTGCCGCCGCCTCTTTCGCAAAGCTGGTGGCAGGTGAAGCTCCAAAAACGAACAGTAATTCTGCGCATTGACGGTCTGCCGTGGAGGAACATAATGCGTTAGGATAACACCACCACAGTAGTACACGAGAATCACCATAACTTAAGACTGCTCCATTCGCACCATCAACAGGACAGGCTCTGCTAAAGGTATACTACGCCTTCTACGTCTCTGGCAACGGGTTCTACACAACGCTGGTGACAACTTTGAACGACAGTAACAGGTGCAAACATGTAACTCTTTTGTATCGGTTGTGAATAAATAGTTGCCACTATTTAAGTTCCAACCTTCGTAATTACTCTGTCCGCTCTCACAATGGTTTCACTTTTGCTTTCCATTTTAATAATTGTATGAAACATCAGCAACAGTTATTGAAAGTCAGAGCGATAGTCCATCACCTGATCGCATTCTTCACGAGAACAATGCTGAAATTATTTTTTGACCTCTTTTAAAAATCTCTGTGCGTCAATTTAGAGGTACAGCTTCATTCATTGTGTCAACATAAAATTGTGGCAATTCTTATGTACATGTATGGGTAAGAAAAGACAGTTTCAAGTGAGTAAGCGCGGTACAGGGTACGTATTATGCTGTCGGTGTCTGTATTCAGCGCGAGTAATATACGGTGCCAAAACGGATCATAGTGTATGCTGTGTTTTCCAGATAACCGGAATGAGTTGGCGGCCGCTGTTTAAATGAAATGACTAATGCCGCTGCTCAAATAGCGGCCCACTCGGTGAACTTGCACGCGCTGCCGGAGCGTTTAAATTATTCCAGAAGGCCCCGGGGGAACCGGAATGGATTCGGCAGTTTGAACGCTGTCGCACTGTAACGGGATTGAATACAAAATCGCAACTGGAAGAGCTATATGCTCTCATTTATTTAAGGGGAACGAGCAGAAAAACTGGGGAACGTTACATTAGGATCGAGTAATGAAGATATCCACGAGGACATAAATTGGAATTTCTGATTTGCGTTTTACTGCGGGCAGGAACATTATATTTGCTCGGTCTGTGTTTAATAAACGAGCACGTGGGAGGATAAATCTATCAAAGAGGCACTGACATCGCTGTACCCGTCACCAGATGAGCAATGAATACAGGAAGTGTAAAAGAAAAAAGAAAAATGAGAAATATGAAACTTCCCACAAGGTGAAAATGACTGATTAGTGTGACACAAATGGGCTGCGCCATTAAGCAGTGCGAAGAAAACCGTGTCGCTGGCAGTGTAGCGAAAGCTTTTTTATTTGGTTCCACGACAAAGCAACTGCTTATTTATTAAAGTCTCTCTGTTGGCATTACGACCCGGTTTTAGACTTTTCCACCACAGAAACGTCGAGGTCGTTATAGCCAGAGTTCCAGTAGACTTCGGCAATATCCACTCAGATTACGTTTAAATTGCTTCGTACTTTCTTTTACGCCAAATCACGTGATATTTCCATAACCTTGTACCAAACGATCCAAATTATTCGTTTGTTTATTAAAAATTCTTTATCTATGTAAATGGTCTAAATTTGCACACTAAATTCTTCAGATGTAGACTAGCTTCTCATTAATGAATCGAATTCCACCTCCATAGCTGAGTCGCTAGCGTGTCGGAATCCCATGCGAAGGCCCGGGTTCGATTCCCGTCACGCTCGGAGTTTTTCTCCGCTCTGGGACTGGGTGTTGCGTTGTCTTCATCATCATCTCATCCCCATCGACATGCAAGTCGTGGAAGCAGGTTTACTAAAAAGACTTGCACCAGGCCGCCGACTTCCCGGCAGGTGGGGTTCCCGGCACAGCCACAACATTATCATTCACGACCCTAGAATGGACTTCCTCCACTGCTCACACAAAGTTACCCCATAAGTCTACGAAGCATATTATTAAAGTACAGGAAAGCTCTTTTTAACACATCTAATAACTATGTCATGTTAGACTAATAATCTCGAGTACACGATCACCAACAGTTATTGTATTTCTTGTTGTGATAAAAAGCCTCACCTAGCAATAGTGTCATACGTTGCTCAAGGTCTAGATTTTTGGGATGTCTTCTACGCACTTCACTTTTATTGTCAGGCTGTGTATTTTTGTTGCAGCAACTGTGACCTTCACCAGAAACCAACGTTTAATATTTGTGACGGTGCCAACTTTCGCCAATGTGTGCATATCACGTTAAACGGTTACTCAGTGGATAAGATGATGGGCACGAGGAAACAAGTGGGATATCTCCGGTAGTCCCATGGTTTGTATAGGTACCATGTTTTTCATTGACGAATATTTTACCTGCCCAAAAGCAGCTGCTTTTTTCAGTCGCAAGATCATACATTTTTTCCCCACGAATATACCTGCAATGGAGAAACCATTTCGATATGCATCAAACCTGACAGCTGTCCTATCGGTGTAGAGTCCTTCATCCTTTTTTAATGTGATTTATTCGCTGTACATCCCAATATCGCACTGCCACCCGTTACCTACTTAGTCAACAAACAGCTGGTGGTTCTCTGTATGTACTAACTACAGATTTCCCTGACAGAGAAACCTGGTGGAGCTGCCACGCACACCACTGCGACAGAGAGATTTTCCGCGTCCTCCGCTAGGAGTTTCTCATAGAGAAACCTCTTTTTTTCATAGTAAGGTTTAAATGGTTTAAATGGCTCTGAGCACTATGGGACTTAACATCTATGGTCATCAGTCCCCTAGAACTTAGAACTACTTAAACCTAACTAACCTAAGGACGTCACGCAACACCCAGTCATCACGAGGCAGAGAAAATCCCTGGCCCCGCCGGGAATCGAACCCGGGAACCCGGGCGCGGGAAGCGAGAACGCTACCGCACGACCACGAGCTGCGGACTTTCCATAGTAAGCACACGGCTGAGTTCCTTTCCCATAAAAAAAGGGCTCAAAAGGCTCCAAGCACTGTGGGACTTAACATCTGAGGTCATCAGTCCCCTAGACTTAGGACTACTTAAACCCAACTAACCTAAGGACATCACACACATCCATGCCCGAGGCAGGATTCGAACCTGCGACCGTATCAGCAGCGCGGTTCCGGACTGAAGCGCCTAGAACCGCTCGGCAACAGCGGCCGGCTATATTAACAGACCTAAAGCGTGAATGCACGTCGCCGTTGGTGTAAGCTCGTAATAAAATCACCGATTTTAGAAAGTTATTGTGCTCAGGAACGTATCATAAGCCTAAAAAACGGTGGCAGAAATCATGAAAAAAATCACAATTCTGAAAAACGCCATTTTCAATGGAATGGAATAAAAATTATGCCATATTGTTCAGCACTTGGTTTAAAAACAATATTAGTAACAATTTTATGGTACCTTCAGTGGAGGGGTGAAGAAAAAAGAAAACGTAAGTAGAAAGACTGGCCACACCACAGAATAGAGCTGCGTTCTACCGAAGCTAACGTTCGATAGTTTTGGTACACTACAAAAATGAGGCAGTAAATAGTAGCATTACCGTTAGAACTGGTAGCGTTGGTAGAGAAAGAAACATAAATGCATGGATAAGAGAGAAACCGCGAACCGACGGCTTCTCTTTGTTTTTTGTTCTTTTATCTAATTAGAACTACACATTATTTACTGTTGTTCGCTGTGTATTTTACGTCCTTACAGTTATAAATTGTATCTTATAAATCATAAAAATTAGTTGATGCGTAACTTCTCCGCTTTTATGTACCCAAAGCAATTTCTGTTGATCGAGGTACAATTTACATGAAAAAATACATAAAATATATAATTACTTTTATTTTGTACTCAATAGACCGTTCTTCATCATGGTCAAAGACTATAGTTTCCCGTTATCATTGATAAATGCAAAAGCCATTAATGAACAACAGAAACATATTTATATATGTTCGACGAAGTACTGAGGCAATGTTTGATGTACTGTATTGTTGTTTGGAGCTTTATTATTTTGTGTTTTGTTAAGGAAATGTTTTCTAGCGCTATGTGATATATATGTATTTTTTCTTTGTTTTTACAACAAAATCACTTAGTTTGACGTTACAAATCAACAATATTCGAATAAAACCTGAATTAAACATTGATAATTTTAATATTGCCAGAAATAATGTTTATTTTTAAGTAACAGACAAGAGGATAACTATGTAGAACAAAAATGTTTCCATTCGTTATCCGGCCCTTTATAGATCCTCAATCAGTTTTAAACGGTTCTGCGCTCCTGGGTTTTATGGGAATCGAGTAACACACTCATCGCAACGTTGATGCAACACATCTAACGCACATGTGACAAAGGTACGACGTTAGCTGACCAAAGCTACTAGGAAAACTACCGTAGTCTATCTTCCTATGATAGTCCACGGTAGCTTACGGCAGTCTTGCAACTCTGCCCATGAATCGTGACGAGGGCCTGCTGCTTATGTTTCACGGCTACCCATAACAACCAAAGTATTAGTCGCCGGCAATATTATTGTAACCGGTGTGAGGGCACTTCTGTCAGTTTGTCGTTGAGTTTTTATCGTGATATTTCACGAGGACACGCTGAACCACCTAATAGCACATGCGCAACTGTCGTAAAATCATCCAGAGTGCGATGCCCTTTCCTTAGTCACCACTGTACTTGTTTAGCGTAACGTCACCGCTTGACTCCCATAACGGCCAGGAAGGCCAGGTGTAATAATACCATGATTACGCAGGACAGCGTGAGCCTACATATTTACTATTTAATAAATTTTTCCGCCCTCAGACAATGGGCTCCATAAATCTTAAAACTGAAATGTATATGTCATAAAAAGGAGGTTTATATTTATTAAAATGTTTTTTATGCTTAATACATGAATAAAAGCTGATTAAAAGATGTAATAAATAGTGTTACGTTATTTTTGTATACGTCTACCAAGAACAGACAGGTTCAAATGAGTAGTAGTTCACTGAAATCTGATATAAGATTACAAACAATCCTGCTGGCAGAACATCCACAACTGAACATTACAGCAGAGGTTGAAAATACCGCTTCAGTTGTAAATTATTTTCACACGACCGGTTTCGGACTGTTATAAGCCCATCCTCAGGTGGGACTCCCTGTTCTGCTGCTCTGCACTCATAGGCAGCACACCACGCTTGGTACACGCGGCGCTGGGGGACCACAGCACAAATACGACACCTGAGGAGGGGGTTATAACAGTCCGAAACCGGTCGTGTGAAAATAAAGTAATTTACAACTGAAGCGGTATTTTCAATTTCTGTGATATAAGATTCTTGAGTTACACGGTAGACAGATTGCCGCGGTCGGAAAATTACGCAAAATTTACCAAATTCTAACCTGAAAACTAGTAAACATTTAAGAGTTAATTTTGTGAAAACAGTTTCCTTTTACAATAATTAGCACATGTAAAAATTACTAATGATTTAAAATATACAAGATCAATTTTTTCATTTTTCGTCCTATTTGAAAAGGTATATCTTATTGAAGGTTGAATTTTTGTAGAAGGATTAACACTATCACCAAGTTTCATGATCCCAAATGATTTTATCCGAGATCGAGATGAGAATCGTATTGATATCCCTCGCACACAAATCTACATACGTGCTCAAGGTGGAAAGTAGCTGCTGGTAGCCTATCAAGGTTGCTACTTGATCTCCTCATGATGTGCATTTGGTTTCAGACTAATTTGGAACTAGCCAAAGCAAGGCTGATTAAAATTTGGTTCAAAAAAAGTCGAGCGATGTTTATTCTCATCTACAAGATTAACACCTTCGTTATAGTGGAACAAATCTTGACTCGAGCTGCGACCTGAGACTAAGTAACAGCAGCCGGCTGTAGTCGTATCTCACGGGGCAGCAGACGGACGGCGCGTCCCCGCCGTACATCACACGCCGCCCACCGCGCGACGCAGCTGGGTGGGGAGGGGATGGCACCTAGCCGGGTCCCGCTCTTTCCACGTAAATTACAGGCATTCAGGGGGCAGTGAGTTTCGTAAGGACTCGATTCTCTTAACTACAAACTCGAGTGAGTTTACATACGCTCAGCTGACAGGTAACTTGATGACTGCAATGAAAAAGCAACACCCGGGTCATGCCTTTTTATATTTTGTTTGTGGGTTTCGACCTGGTGTAAAGATCTCCTTCATATCCGAAACTAGCGCTGCAAAGATAAACGATCTATCAGCAAATATATGTGTTCTGTAACATTAGTTTTGTATCTGAATGTGACCTCTTCCGGTTGAAACGGGTAATCAAAAAAAATTTTTTTTAAAGTGAGAATGAGTGACTGAAACGCTGTTCTTATTACAACGTCGGTGTTCATAGTTTACCTGAAATGCTACGTCTCGAGTTATGAGATACGTGACCACATGAACACAAACCTGCTTTGAAAAGAAATGCCTCACGCTAATGGTGAATTTGCTCTAAAATTTTTAATTGAACAGCATAAAGCAGTTAATAAAGAAAGATATTGTGTTCAAATATTTAAGGCCAAGGTGGTATGGACACTTAAAGAGAAAGGAAAACAAGAAGATACACGAAATGGAGATGCGATGGTAACGATCAAGAGGAAGATCAAGGTATTGACTGCTGAAACGGGTGGAGAAGTGTATCGAAAAAAGAGACGAGGACTGGGCAAGAGCGAACATAGAAAGATGGTGGGAAAACAGGACTACATGGTGAGGCTTATTTTCTAAGCAGAATCAGCCTGGAGCTGGAAGTTGTTCAAGATGATTATGATGATGATGATGATTGGATTGTGTACCCATAAAAATACTTACTGAAACTTTAGTAAGCAATGAAACACACAGAGCGTTATTACAATACAGTAGCTAGTTATGCCTACAAAATAGAGTTTTTCAATGGAAACCAGTGAACTGTGGAGTATCTTTCCAATTCAGAACTTATGTGAAAGAAATCGCAACGCAAGCGAGATTAAAATTCATTGCAACTACGAGAGAATATATTAGATAAATGAGCTCCTCACTAGGTCGTGAATGCCCAGGGGATGTCTACCGGCCGCCATGTCATCCTCTTCCTTGCTGCGTCATGCGGATGCGGTATGGCTGGACATGTGCTCAGCACACCGCTCTCCCGGTCGTTTTGCAAACTTTCCAGACCGTAGAGCCGCTACTGCTCAGTCCAGTAGCTCGTCACTGGACTGAGTGCACCCCACACCAGCCCTCCCCGTCAAGGGAAAATCCTTGGCAGTACCGGGAATCGAAAACGGGTCCTCCGCATGATATAACAGTAGATACCACAATATACTGATAAGACCAATCTCTCACTGTTAGTAATGAACACGAATCGCAATACACAATTCATTATCTAAAAGCTGCAGCAAAAGAATATAGTAGGCCGAATCTCAAGAATGAAAAGTGAAGCCATGGCCTTCAGGCGAAAAATACCTATCAGAAACTAAATTGGTATAGAAATTTCAGTAATAGAGCTAGACCGTTCTTATGAATAGACACTTATGCGGTACACGTGTTCCACATGCTGATGTTGTGGTCTTCAGCCTGAAAGTGTTTAAAGCAGCTCAACAAGCTACTGTATTCTGTGAAAATCTCTTTATCCCTGTATAACTTCTGCAACTGACATTCATTTGCACCTGTTTACTATACACAAGCGTTGGTCTCCCTGTGCAATTTTCACCCTCCACGCTTCCTTCCATTTCCGTACTGACGATTCCTTGACGCCTCAGGACGTTTCCTACGCACCGATCCGTTCTTATAGCCAAGTTGTGCCATAAATTTATTTTTCCACCGATTCGTTTCACTTCCTCTGCGTAAATTATTCGATATACACACCTGATCTTCAACATTCTCTAAAAACCTTAAATTCTTTTCGTGACTGAAATATTTATAGTCAACGTTTCACTTCCGTGGACATTAGACTCCAGAAAATACTTTCAGAAAAGTTTTCGCGAAATTTATGTTCCATATTAAAATATTGTTCTTTTTAAGAAACACTTTTGTTGCTGTATTTTATACCCTCTATACATCGGACATCGCCATTTATTTTGCAGCTCATAGAAGGAAAGTCGTCTGCTACTTTGTACGACTCATTTCATTCCTGATTCTTTCAGCATCACTTAATTTAATTTGTTTGCGTTCACTGCTCTTGTTTCACTTTTGGTAACGTTCATCTGAAATCATCAGGATACTATGCATTCCGTCCAACTTCTCCTCCAATTCCTACGCGCCTCGAACAGAATTACAATGAAGTCGGCAAACGACAAAGGCCACAAAGGTTTTTATTGTTCCCTCTGTATTTTAACTCGTATTCCATGTTTCCGTTCGTGTTCTTTACAGCTTGTTCAATGAACAGCTTAGAAAATATCAGGATTAGGCTACGCTCCTGTCTCACTCCCTCCTTAGCTACGGCTACCCTTTCGTATCCTTCGACTCTCTATAACTGCATTCTGATGCCTGTACAAGTTTCAAATAACTTTTGCTCTCTGTAGCAAAATGTCAAAAGAATGAAAAAGAATGTTGTCTAGTCATCAACGTTAAAAGCTTTCTCTACATCTGCAAAAGCTGTAAATGTAGGCTTGCCTCAGTTGAAGACATGGGCTCTGCTTTGCTTCACGTGTACCTGCATTTCCCCGGAACCCCTGAAGTCGCTTCCACCAGTTTTTCCATGTTCTGTAAGTAATTCGTCTCAACATTTTGCAATCATGACTTATTAAACAAAGGGTTCGCTAGTAGGCACACTTGTCTTCTTTGAAACTGAAATTATTACATTCCTCTTGACGTTCTAACATTCTGCGTGGTGTCTGTTTGTCTGTTTGTTCTGTATCGTGTCTCCCTACCACTTTCACGCAACGACGCTCTGAGCGTGTTTTTTAGGGAATTGACTAGTTTGAACCTGGGACCTGTTGCTGGTAAGGAGACGCCAGACCACACATGACATGTAGAATTCAGAAGAGTTCAGTGAGACTAGCGGTGATATAACCAAATACTTAATGATTTCAGCGTCAGCTGCACTGCACTCCCTGTAAAAGAATCTTAATACTAACTAAATTTAGTGGAAGGGGTTTTTAGTTAGCTGGTAAAATAACGTCGAAAAAGCAGTTAAGTTTACCATTGGAACTTTTATTCTACTCACAAAACATCGTTTATAAATTTCACTATTGATAAAAGGAAATGTTTTAATACAGGATGGTAAAAACCAACTGCGTTCAACAAAAATGTGAACGAATATTTCCTGAATGGGTTTCCAAGTTCTACAATGGATCGAAGGATGACCTATGCAATATCACATCTATAATCTAGGTTTAAATTAAGTTTCACAAAAGAGAAAACTATCAAAATGCTCTATAGTGACCCTCAATTATCTTTAATTACTTATCTAACTTGTCGTAAATTACAGTGGCTGATGTGGCTTCTCAATAACTGTATAACAGAGAAATCATCGCGTTTCAGATTTTTACTTCAAGTGGCAAATGTGAACACCATGAGCTTTAATTGACGATCGACACTAGTATTACGCAAAAAGGGGGTGTAACAGATGAGACTTCTGCAGTTCTGAGTGAAGCTTTATGCGCTGTTATGCGGCATCGCGTGGGTTCATTACCTTGTCGGTGATCGTCAGGGGGCAGCGGGCTGCACAGCTCCGTTCACCTCGCCGTTTCGGAAGAAACTCTCACCTAACTTCTCCTTACTACAATTTGCCGAAGTTGGTTTAAAAAAAACTATCTGGCTGTGTTTTCATCTGACCAATCAGGGTCTCAATGTTAACCTTAAGCTCTGCCTACAAAAATTCTGTCTATCCAATGAGAAGCGTTATACTTTTCGTGGTGGGGCAATGTTTTTAAAGTTTGCAATGTAACAGAGACGCGAAAAAGTCACCACTAAAATTTACAGCTGGTGTGGTCCTTTTAGTGTTATCGTAAGATCTATACTGTTCTTCTAGAGGGCTCTATCTTTTAACATGGGCTGGGGGGGTGGTCCTGACGTAAGAGAGACGCGAAAAAGTCTCACACTAAAACTTGCGGCTGGAATGTGGCCCTTTTTGTGTTATCGTAAGATCTGTACTGTTCTTCTGCAGGGCTCTTGCTTTTAACATGGGCTGGGGGTGGTCCTAGTGGTTAGCTGGAGACGTGGGTGTCCGTCCCTTATCGTAGGGCCTTCAGCTTAACACGGTTATGCTCTCGGCTTCTGTTCTCGTTTCTCCCCTCGGAACTGCGTCTGTCTCACAGTGGGAAGGTATGACATGCATTTAGGCATTCTTGTGTTAGTCTGTGGTATTCCAATTGCTCACTCGTTACTCGTATTACTTTGGTTAATTAATGTCATGTATTTATTCGGAGCTATGTGACATACTACTGAATTTGCTTATCATGTCAGGGTTTCCATGGAAGGTGTTGGATTTGCCTGACACTTTACATATCACCACCCTTCGAACTAAATTTTTGCACTGAATTAAGGCAATGATTGAATCGTTGTCTAAGTCAGTCAAAAATTATTCCTTTATCTAAATTTTGTTGCCTACTGTTCAGCTACATTATTCTGGTTCTATGCTAGTTTGTATTACTAATTTATGTTTTTATATTCTTCCACATTATTCTCAAAAATGACAAGAGAAGAATATTTTTATGCTATTATTAATTTTTAATTATTTTCTTTATTTATTTAAGTGTGATGTTTGTTTTTTAAGAAGTTTGTTATCGAATGTGAGGAGTCTTTCTCATCGATTTCTTAGAAATATTTTTTTTATAAATGTAGTAATTAAGTAAAATATATTCCTAACACATTTTCTAAATATCATGTACAAGTAAAATGTTTTTGTTTCTAGACACTCATTTGAACATTGTTAGACTAACAAATAAGAATTATTTGCAAGAATTGCTTTGACAAAGAAATATACATACACAAGTATTGAGATATTATCCTAACAAATGGTACAAATGTTAAAAAAAAGGGAAAACATCCAACAAGATAATTTTTTATTCTTTGTTTTTATGAGGAGAAAATAAGTAAAATATAGTTATTCTTTTATTTTTATGAGGAGAAAATAAGTGGCATATAGTTTTAGTGTTTATTATGCCTTACTTTTGTTCTTTATATACTGTCCATTTCAGAACTAACGATTTATTTTTATAGATAGTCCATTTTTTTACTTAAGTCCATAGTCAATGACTATTATTTTGTAGATTATTAGCTGTCTGGTGTGCTTAACTTATTTAGTTTTTCACACGTTTCTTTTGCACAATTCCTACATCACATAATTTGATTTCACACATTCACACAATCCTATGAATGTTTAAGCATGAGGTTGGCGAATGTTTTTTGCACGAAGGTGATGGACTTGAGTGAGATGGATGTGGGCAAGTATTTGATGTATAGCTTCGTTTGTCCTTTCTTGTTGGCTTTGCAAGTGTGTGTTGCTGTTGTGGTGGTCCCAGAATTGAATGGAGCTGTGAGTGCAGAATCTCGTGGTTTACTGGCTTTGTATGCGTGAAAGTCATCGTTATGTGTCACTGAAAGCGGTCGTTTTTCGTTGTAATACTTCACAGACGACTAGTTTACAATAGGATTGGGATTTGGGAAGGTATGTCGTCTATTCTCCACCCATCCTCTTTCTTGGTCTCAATCTTGCGAATCTTCAACTTCTGTTCTTCCTGATTTTTCTCTGATTCTTACTTGCTTCTTGGTTCTTCTCTGGGCAGGATATGGAAATATTTATTGATAACTAGTCGCTTTGAAGTTCTCCTCTTAGTAACAGTTTGATAAATTGTTTGGGTGTGTCATTTTTACTTTGTGGAAGTTTTCTTCAGTTTCGTGCATCAGCTTGCTATTTAATAGCAGTAGTATGACTTTTACACATATTTTTTTGCCAGTGGTGGCTTGCCCAAGTGATCTTCTCGTCGGGCCATTTTTTGCTCGCTCCGCTGAGTGGAGGCGTTCCGGGGTTTACAAGCGGTGAAAGTCCGGTGTTTGCTTGTCAGTCCCTGCACCGGTCCCTTCTGGCGTTCGGTGTCCTGTCGTGTCTCTGCAGGGTTCCGCCACTGTATGGTTCCGTGTCCTGTCCCAGCAGGGTTCTGCTTAGTGGGCAGATTTACGGCCCACTTCCGATACAAGGGCCTTCTGTTGGTCTCGCTGTCCTTTCCCTTCTCTTGATGCTTCTGCCTTGTAGGAATCATGTGTTGCTAATTACGTCCTTTCCTTTCTTGATACTTCTCACATTGCAACTTGTGGGTCGTTGCATCTCATCCTTGCTCGAGTTTTTACAATGGTTCTTACAAAAAGTTTTACTGATAACCATCTAACATATGTCTAGTACCTACATTGTTTTATGCCTTCTTAAAAGCTTTACAAATTTCGGCGCCCTTTCCATGTTATACTAAGATATTTTGAGTCTTAACTTCAAGAATCCTCAAATTCGTTTTTTATTTTTGTGTAGTGTCATGGTGTATAGCATTTTAGTATTTCATGGTGCTAGACTATCTACACTTTATCCCTTCACCTTAATCTATGGTACTATTGCTGTTATTTTTGTTTTTGTTTTTATTGAAACTACTTTCTTTTTCCTACCTTCCTCTCTCTTCATTCTTCTTTCTCCTGACGATCTTATCTGCAACATAATCTTGAAATATTGTGCTGATTATTTACCAGTAATAAAATTAATCTTCAGACTTGTACTGAAAGTGTTTAATACTGCCAGTCTTATGTAAAAGTACCTTTGCTTTATCTCGTAAAATACCCTCTAATTCTCTTTTACTGTGTTCCAAAATACCTTGAACTTCTTGCAATTTTTCTTCGATTTCTTTATGGACTTTTAACATGAGTTGAGGCGATTCCCCCTTTTGTGCATACCGTTCTAATTCTTCATCCTCTTTATCTGGTATCATTCTTAATTGTTTGTTTATAACTGGTATTTCTTCTAATTTTAGCTTTTGCTCAAAGAGAAGTGTGACATTCCCGAATGTTACGCTACCTTTCCCCATATCTATTATCGCTCGTCTCTCATTTAAAAAATCTCCACATATAATCAAATCTACAGTTAGTTTAGGTATAATCACGAAGTTGGCTTCGATCTTTTGACCTTGGCACGAGAGAGTTAACCTTGTTTGTCTCGTAACTTCCGCAGCATTGTTTCTAATAGGACCTCTTACTTTAATATTACGTGTTTTCAGAACTGGCAATTCCTCATTGGCATTACACTGCGTGAATAAATTTTCTGAGATCACAGTCAGTCCACTTCCGCTATCAATTACAATATTGACTGGGATGTGCTTTACCATGGCCTTCACAATGGGTTGAATTTGAAAGGGTTGGTTCTGTTGTTCTTCTTCTTGCATCAACGAATCCTCCACTGAATCATACATGAGTCTTTTTAGGAATTTCCCTTGTGAATTCGAACTTTCTGTAGGATAAGCTTCGACTGCTACTTCTCTCTCTTTTATTTCCCCTTCTCTCTTTCTTCCTTCATTTACGCTTTCTTCAACATCCTCTACTTTTTCCTCATCCTCGCCTATCTTCTCCTTCTTCGTCGCTACTTCCACATAATCGCATCTAAATGCTCTAATTATCGCTTCATAACTTCCTTCATTATATACGTTTATATACGTTGGGTTGTGTGCCCACTCGTAACTTATTTTCAACTTCTGTTGACTGCGCATTATCCTCATTAAATTCGGTTTCCCTGGTTTCCATCTCAAATAGCTCTGCAATACTCATTACTTCGTCCTTTCCTCCTACATTCGTTGTGCATGCCTCTGGTAATTCATCTTCCTCGTCAGTATTCTCCAAATTAATTTCGTCCCTACACGATATTGTTATTTTCTTGTCTTCGTTTTCATCTGGTACCTGCGGATTTGTTTCTTCCTTCTTCTCTTCTCGTGATAAGATTTTTACTTCTCTGTTCAAGGTGCTGCAATTGTCCTGGGTCGGTGCGTCATTCTCTTGGGCATGGGCGCTTAGCTGTCAATTCGAACGTTTATCGTGGTTTGGTGGTCTTACCTCCACCTCTTCTATCTGTATTCTCTTTTCTTTTTCAGCTTGTTGATAGTGGTTTCTTTGTTGATAATTTGTCGGTCTATTGGTTCTCCAGTACCTGTTCCGGTTGGCGTTATTCCCTCTGTAATAGTTGTTGCCGTTCCTGGGTGAATTATAGTTATTGCCATATTCTCTTCTAAATCCATAACCGGTTCTTTGTTGAAATCTATTGTCGTTTCTTGGTGCGAAGTTATCACATGGTTCGTAATTATTGTTTCTTCGTACTGTGTCTTGTGGATTCCACTGCTTTTTGCTTTCGTTTTCACGTGCGCTTCGTCTTTTTCTTGCGTCATCTTCCGAAAATATGAATTCTAGTTCCCTTGGAATACCTTTAAATGCTTCGACGTCGTTGTCTCCGCGACCTACTAGTGATTGCTGGTATTTCAATGGTAGCTTCATCGCGCATAATTTAATCAACTCTCCGTCACTGTATGGTAAATCTAAGCATTGATTTTTCTTTACCATTAATTCGAAAAATTTCACGGGACTCTTCTCTCCTGAATTTTCAAAATATGGGCTCTGTAATAATTCGTACTTCACTCTGTTCTGTGCTTCGCTGGACCAATATCGTGAGAGAAACCTCTCTGAAATCTTCGTACGATCGGCATATCGGTGCAACATTCTGCATGGTTTCTGCGACTGTTCCTGACATGTGTGCACATATAAAGTCTACTTTGTGCGCTAGCGTCCAGTGTTCTGGTAATCCTACTCGGAATTGATCAATAAAAGTTCGTGGATGTAATGAGTTTCCTTCTCGAAAGTGTTGAAATTTTCTGACTCTGAGGAAATGATCGTTGTCGTACTTCGTCATAGTTCCATATGAAATTCGCCATTCTTCGCCACTTTTGTTTCTGATCATTTCTCCCGTCGTTCTTTCCGGTTGTGGTAGATCCATTGGATATTGTCCACTGTAACTTTCGCCTACTCTTGCGTACTATCGTTGGAGTGGTACGCGATAATTTTCTTCCATCGGTTGTGAACGTGTAGCTGAATGCATTGCACTGTACTCTTCGCGACCTGGCTTTCCATTGTCAGGTATTGGTTCGGTATCTTGTCTGGCTAACGTTGCTGCTTCATTGCACGATCCAGACTGTCTTGAAACATACATTTGTGGTTCTGCATGTGTTTGTGGTGCCGTTTGTTCATCAAGAATTTCGAAACGTGTTTGTTGCTGTGCAGGCTGTCTGATTTCACGTATGTTACTTTCCGCCTGTGATTGGAATCGCAAATGCGTAATATCTTCGTTAATTGCTTGTTTTTCCGGTGCTGTTACAGATACGGATGTGGTTGCAGACTCTGTGTTTGTTCGATCCTGTTCACTACGCTCTTCAATGGTTTGCAACAACTCTGTTCGCAATTTCTGAAATTGTCGCTTCGTTTGCGCTTCTATTTTGACTATGCGGTTATCATATCTTTTCAGCGCTGTTTTTGTGATGCGTTTGCGTAACACACTGTTTTCAACAACTTCACGCGCTGTGCCTGCTGCTTGTCTAGTAATTTCGATTATCTGTTTGTCTAGTTTCTTGACTTCTCCCTGGGTGTTGTTACGTAATGTTTTGATCTCGTCCTGAATGTCATTACGCAATGTTTGTACGTCCGCTTGTACCTAGTCAATGTCTGTTCTCAATTGATTGTGACCTGTTTTTAAGTTTCCTATCACTTCTAGAGATTCTTTTGCCTCGTCTTCAATATGACTTAGGTGTAACTGATTTTTTTTGTTTTGTTCTTTAATCTCACGCATTTGTCTCGTGGTTTCTGCATTCCTAATTTGAATTTGGTTCGCTGTCTTTATTTTGCCTTGTCATGGTTTCTGTAATTTGTTGTAATAATTCTGCCAGATTGGTGGGTCCTATTGCGTTTTATTCCGACGTCCTACGCTCTGTGTTTTCGCCCAAGTGTTGGTTCGCAACCGATTGCATTGAACTGTGCTGTGACACGTTTCTGCTCGCATTCCTTGTACTCTGTGGTGAGGGAGCTCTGATTACATGTACTATGGGTTCTACGTATTCAAGACGCAAGTTAGAATCCTCATCGACTGTCTCTCTACTTTCCTGCTCCTCTGTCGTATGCTGACTTATGTTTTCTATGCCTTGACGTACATTATCCTCGTTATGGTGCGTTATATGTCCTATTTCTCGCGATACTGCATCGTCTGTTGTACTGTCCTCTATTCTCTGTCCATTTTCATGCTGGGTCTCTACCTCAATTCGGTCAAGGTCTCGATCTGCCATTGCTAATGTTTCCGATCCCTTATTTTCTGTTTTAAAAGCAATTCACTACTTTGAGTCAACATGCGCTCATACGATCTCACACGTTTCATAAGCTTTTTGCACACACGACTTAACAATCCATTCACTTACTTGTTGGGTCAGAACAAACTTGTCAACAATGTATCTGCCACCTGTGCACTTGCATTGAGGAGACAACTTAATTCTAACAATATTTAAAATTCATAATTTAATTATGCTATTGTCTCTGGTAGAATGTCTCACTTTTTATTGAATAATTTCTTACTATCTATCGCTGCAGCTACTGTTTTCAACTATTTATGCCTTTCAAAAAAAATTTTTTTCTTACGAAAATTTATCAACAGGATATTTTTCTGACCTAGTTAGGCTTGTGGTCGACCTTCAGTCATGGTATTTTACCATCCAAGCAGGGTCACCATTTTCTAACATTCTGCGTGGTGTCTGTTTGTTCTATATCGTGTCTCTCTACCACTTTCACGCAACGACGCTCTGAGCGTGTTTTTTAGGGAATTGACTAGTTTGAACCTGGGACCTGTTGCTGGTAAGGAGACGCCAGACCACACATGACATGTAGAATTCAGAAGAGTTCAGTGAGACTAGCGATGATATAACCAAATACTTAATGATTTCAGCGTCAGCTCCACTGCACTCCCTGTAAAAGAAACTTAATACTAACTAAATTTAGCAGAAGGGGTTTTTAGTTAGCTGGTAAAATAACGTCGAAAAAGCAGTTAAGTTTACCATTGGAACTTTTATTCCACTCACAAAACATCGTTTATAAATTTCACTATTGATAAAAGGAAATGTTTTAATACAGGATGGTAAAAACCAACTGCGTTCAACAAAAATGTGAACGAATATTCCCTGAATGGGTTTCCAAATTCTACAATGGATCGAAGGATGACCTATGCAATATCACATCTATAATCTTGGTTTAAATTAAGTTTCACAAAAGAGAAAACTATCAAAATGGTCTACAGTGACCCTCAATTATCTTTAATTACTTATCTAACTTGTCGTAAATTACAGTGGCTGATGTGGCTTCTCAATAACTGTATAACAGAGAAATCATCGTGTTTCAGATTTTTACTTCAAGTGGCAAATGTGAACACCATGAGCTTTAATTGACGATCGACACTAGTATTACGCAAAAAGGGTGTGTAACAGATGAGACTTCTGCAGTTGTGAGTGAAGCTTTATGCACTGTTATGCGGCATCGCGTGGGTTCATTACCTTGTCGGTGTTCGTCAGGGGGCGGCAGGCTGCACAGCTCCGTTCACCTCGCTGTCTCGGAAGCAACCCTCACCTAACTTCTTCTTACTACAATTTGCCGAAGTTGGTTTAAAAAAAACTATCTGGCTGTGTTTTCATCTGACCAATCAGGGTCTCAATGTTAACCTTAAGCTCCGCCTACAAAAATTCTGTCTATCCAATGAGAAACGTTATACTTTTCGTGGTGGGGCAACGTTTTTAAAGTTTGCAACGTAACAGAGACGCGAAAAAGTCTCACGCTAAAACTTGCAGCTGGTGTGGTCCTTTTAGTATTATCGTAAGATCTATACTGTTCTTCTAGAGGGCTCTATCTTTTAACATGGGCTGGGGGGTGGTCCTGACGTAAGAGAGACGCGAAAAAGTCTCACGCTAAAACTTGCGGCTGGGGTGTGGCCCTTTTTGTGTTATCGTAAGATCTATACTGTTCTTCTGGAGGGCTCTTGCTTTTAACATGGGCTGGGGGTGGTCCTAGCGTTTAGTTGGTGACGTGGGTGTCCGTCCCTTATCGTAGGGCCTTCAGCTTAACACGGTTCTGCTCTCGGCTTCTGTTCTCGTTTCTCCCCTCGGAACTGCGTCTGTCTCACAGTGGGAAGGTATGACATGCATTTAGGCATTCTTGTGTTAATCTGTGGTATTCCATTTGCTCACTCGTTACTCGTATTACTTTGGTTAATTTAATGTCAAGATTTATTCGGAGCTATGTGACATACTACTGGATTTGCTTATCATGTCAGGGTTTTCATGGAAGGTGTTGGATTTGCCTGACACCTTACAACGTGTGACGGTATTTCGCATGTCTCATTGATTTTGCAAACAAGGTAGAATGATTTTGTCATCGCTGGTTGTCCCAAAGGATCTCAGTAATTCTGAGCGAATATAATCTATTCCAGGGGATTAGTTTCTACTTACATCTTTCATTGCTCTGTCAAATTCTTCTCGTAGTATCGCTACTCCCATATCATCTTCATTTTCTTTCTCTCCCCTGTCTATAATACTGTCTTCTAGTTCAATTCCCCTATAGAGAATAGCCGTTGCGCTTAATAACAAGTAATGTGTGCAAATCGTCTCAGTATCAGGGTATAATTCACAGTGATTAAGGCCACGCTAAATGTAAATTTAGATAATAAATGTAAATTTATATAATATTTAGGTCAAGTCAGAGAAGAGCGTCACATACATGGAACGAATCACGGCTTAAGATCATGAGCACGTCACTTACGCAGGAACTGTTGCTTTAAATCCATGTCGAGTGGTCAGAGATAGGCTGAGAAATCTGAAAACGCAACATGGGCCGAACACCTCCAGCTTACAATAAAACAGAATCAAATGGTGGAACGACATGCAGATGAAGTGCAATGAGAGAAAAATACAATACGCTGTAGATTTCAAGTCATTATCCAGCATGCATTTAAATAAGTCACTGAACATGCTGTTGCTATATACACTCCTGGAAATTGAAATAAGAACACCGTGAATTCATTGTCCCAGGAAGGGGAAACTTTATTGACACATTCCTGGGGTCAGATACATCACATGATCACACTGACAGAACCACAGGCACATAGACACAGGCAACAGAGCATGCACAATGTCGGCACTAGTACAGTGTATATCCACCTTTCGCAGCAATGCAGGCTGCTATTCTCCCATGGAGACGGTCGTAGAGATGCTGGATGTAGTCCTGTGGAACGGCTTGCCATGCCATTTCCACCTGGCGCCTCAGTTGGACCAGCGTTCGTGCTGGACGTGCAGACCGCGTGAGACGACGCTTCATCCAGTCCCAAACATGTTCAATGGGGGACAGATCCGGAGATCTTGCTGGCCAGGGTAGTTGACTTACACCTTCTAGAGCACGTTGGGTGGCACGGGATACATGCGGACGTGCATTGTCCTGTTGGAACTGCAAGTTCCCTTGCCGGTCTAGGAATGGTAGAACGATGGGTTCGATGACGGTTTGGATGTACCGTGCACTATTCAGTGTCCCCTCGACGATCACCAGTGGTGTACGGCCAGTGTACGAGATCGCTCCCCACACCATGATGCCGGGTGTTGGCCCTGTGTGCCTCGGTCGTATGCAGTCCTGATTGTGGCGCTCACCTGCACGGCGCCAAACACGCATACGACCATCATTGGCACCAAGCCAGAAGCGACTCTCATCGCTGAAGACGACACGTCTCCATTCGTCCCTCCATTCACGCCTGTCGCGACACCACTGGAGGCGGGCTGAACGATGTTGGGGCGTGAGCGGAAGACGGCCTAACGGTGTGCGGGACCGTAGCCCAGCTTCATGGAGACGGTTGCGAATGGTCCTCGCCGATACCCCAGGAGCAACAGTGTCCCTAATTTGCTGGGAAGTGGCGGTGCGGTCCCCTACGGCACTGCGTAGGATCCTACGGTCTTGGCGTGCATCCGTGCGTCTCTGCGGTCCGGTCCCAGGTCGACGGGCACGTGCACCTTCCGCCGACCACTGGCGACAACATCGATGTACTGTGGAGACCTCACGCCCCACGTGTTGAGCAATTCGGCGGTACGTCCACCCGGCCTCCCGCATGCCCACTATACGCCCTCGCTCAAAGTCCGTCAACTGCACATACGGTTCACGTCCACGCTGTCGCGGCATGCTACCAGTGTTAAAGACTGCGATGGAGCTCCGTATGCCACGGCAAACTGGCTGACACTGACGGCGGCGGTGCACAAATGCTGCGCAGCTAGCGCCATTCGACGGCCAACACCGCGGTTCCTGGTGTGTCCGCTGTGCCGTGCGTGTGATCATTGCTTGTACAGCCCTCTCGCAGTGTCAGGAGCAAGTATGGTGGGTCTGACACACCGGTGTCAATGTGTTCTTTTTTCCATTTCCAGGTGTGTATATTTTGTGCGCCCAAGGTAGGATACATGTACAACAAACTTTTATAAACTACGTACATTTTTCTTTTCATGACGGCAGAACCAATAATAGTTGACTACACCATCTTTGATTGAGGCGGTAATGTGCACTTACCATGTTATTATGCGCATGTATGGAAAGTATAACGTATAAACGTCAGTTGATCGCGGCGCTAATGATTAAGCGACTATACTGGCCAGCTATTTGTACAGGAAGAAGATTGTGTCTGCCTACGATGACTAGAAAAATTACACAGCACGGAACAGCCGACCAGTTTACAGCTGTATTACGAGACAGAAAAAGTCGTCCGAGAAGATGATTAGGCTTTTGTTTTCTTATATGTTTATGTACTCGTATTTCAGCTAACTAAACATTTTATAGCACACGTACAGAACTAGTATTATTTTGTGATTTCAGACGAATGCAAAACCGTAAAGCGACTAACTCTCCTGTATTGATTACACGAGCACGGAGATGTAGATAGCTTAGCAGCGTTGTGCAAAAATTACTGTATGAAAAAGCAAAACATCGACTTAATTTGAAGATGAGTTATCTGCAATAATTATATGTGTGGTAACCATAGCAAAATAATTTATTTAATCTCATTATACTAAAATTTTAACATTTACAGTTGTTGTTGTTGTTGTGGTCTTCAGTCCTGAGACTGGTTTGATGCAGCTCTCCATGCCACCTTATCCCGTGCAAGCTTCTTCATCTCCCAGTACGTACTGCAACCTACATCCTTCTGAATCTGCTTAGTGTATTCATCTCTTCGTCTCCCTCTACGATTTTTACCCTCCAGGCTGCTCTCCAACGCTAAATTGGTGATCTCTTGATGCCTCAGGACATGTCCTACCAACCGATCCCTTCTTCTAGTCAAGTTGTGCCACAAACTTCTCTTCTCCCCAATCCTATTCAATACCTCCTCATTAGTTATATGATAACATTTACAGTTATAATTTTCATTTGTCACATGACACGATAGGACCATCGTAGACCTATAATGGTGCGTAGATGGTGCAGTATAAGTCACAACGTCTAACGTTATTAAATGGTTAATTGAAGTGACGAGTATTTACACGTATTGTTTGTAGTGAAATATTTCAGTGAAATTTTCATTCAGTGTTTTCACTTCGTTGAGTGTTCCAGTGGCCGCTTGGATTTTTGGTTTTAGCTAATAATTTTGTGAAGTTTTGTTGGTATTGGTTTTAGCTATGGTGTAGTAGTATTAATACAAGTAGTCGCTTTCTTAGTAGACAGAGAACTTCGCGATCGCTATTGTTAGTTCTATAAATAGTTTTACTGGTGTAACTGAACTTAGGTAACGTAGACGTATAGTTCTTAGTAACTGTAAAATTTTACCATGAGTGAGACACTCTCTTTCGTAGTTTTGTGAGTACTGGCTTATGGTGTGGGATTTTCACTGGGGGGAATGCGGTGGGGAGGCCAGTGGGCATTCTAGCGATATCCTCTCCTGGGAATGCAGAATCTGTAGTAGAAATAAGTTGATAGAGGAGCAGGAGACTAAGATCAGTGCCCTTCAGGTGCAGTTACAAGGCGCAAAGGAAGAACTAGATAGGTTGAGGAGGGTGAAGGGTGGTGGGGAATGGGAACTGGCAGTTGGCAAGAAGGCATCTAAGAGGAGGAGGTATTCACATGGTTATACTTTGCGTATTTACAATAGATTTGACCAACTGTCAGTTGAGTGGAGAGGAGCCTCTTGTAGCTGTAGATATAGGGAACATGCAGCAGTCCTCATCAGTTAAGAGGCCTAGGTCAGTTGCAAATCAGTTGCAAAATCTAACAGAAAGGTTCTGCTGCTAGGTAGTTAGCACGGTAGAGGTGTGGGCCAGCAGTTGCAGGAAGTGTTGGGGAGTGAATACCAGGTCATAAGCATCGTGGAGCCTAGTGCAGGGTTGGCTCAGGTGATTGGCAGCATAGGGGAGTTATGTAGGAATTTTACGAAGGAGGATCAGGTAGAGCGGGGAACAATCTTGATAGGGACGGGGAGTATGATATAGGTGGTGACCTGGTAAGGATAGCTACTCAAACTGGTGACACTAATGTGCATTTCGTGCAACTGTTTCAGCGTCATGATCGGCCTCATCTTAATGCGGATGTTAGGCGCGATAACCTGGGGCTGGAGAGGGGGCTGATGGCAGAGGAAATTGGTCACATTTCAGTGGTGCCAGTTGGGTCTATCAGTAGATTGAGTTTCACTAGGCATGGGCTGCACCTCGATAAGTATGGGAACGGGACGCTGGCAAAGCTTATAGGTGACAGTTAAGTGGGTGGCAGTGGGATCACTCATGGAAAAATTCCTATAGTAGTTGGTGTTAGAGCTACACCTTTTTCAGACTGAAGTCAGGTAATAGGTATAGCTGCTTAAAGGAAGTCCCTCTAACTAAGGGCTCACCTTCAGAGGACGTCACGTTCCCAAGAAAAGAAGGAATTAGCATGTTTCATCAAAATATAAGTTAGTGAACTGCTTGTAGATGATGACTCTGAAATTACTGGTATAGCGGAGCACCACTAAAATAATTTGACAATTCAGAGGCTTCCTTTACCAGGATACAGATTAGCTGGCTGTTTTTCAAGGAGTTCCTTGCTGGGTGGGGGAGTGGCTATGTACGTAAAAAACAGTATTCCATTTGAGTCCATAGACGTATCACGACACTGCACAGAACAGATATTTGAATGTTGTGCAGGGGCAGTTGAATTTAGTGAAACTAAACTTCTAATTGTCGTTATTTATAGGTCCCCTAACTCTACCTTCAGAGCATTTCTGCTCAAGCTAGAGAGGGTTCTTGGTTCACTTTGTAAGAAGTATCAGAAATTAGTTATATGTGGTGACTTAAATTTAAATTTTGTATATGATGGTGCAAGAGAAAGGATGTTGTTAGATCTCCTAAGTTTATATGCTCTGATACAGACCGTTTTTTCCACCTAGGGTGCAGGGAAACAGTAGCACAGCCATAGACAATATTTTTATTCATTCTTCGTTACTAGATAGGCATTCTGTTAGTAAAAAGGTGAATGGTGTTTCACACCGTGATGCACAAATTTTAACACTGAAAGGCTTTTGTACTCAAACAAACGTCACATATAATTACAAACTATGTAGGAACGTTAAACCAACAGCAATAGGGAGTTTTGTAAACCTTGTCAAGGGTCAAGAGTGGCAGGATGTTTGTAGTGCTGATAACATAGATGATAAGTATAATGCTTTCTTTAACACATTTCTCGTGCTCTTTGAGAGTTGCTTTCCATTAGAACGTTCTAAACGGGGTACTAGCAGTAATAGGCAGCCCGGGTTGCTGACTAGTGGGATAAGGATATCTTGTAGAACAAAGCGGGAATTATATCAAAATGTTAGAAGTAGTCACAATCAAGCTACAGTAGCCCATTACAACTAGTATTGTAAAGTACTTAAAAATGTTATTAGGAAGGCGAAGAGTATGTGGTATGCAAATAGAATAGCTAATTCACAGGATAAAATTAAAACCGTACTGTCAGTTGTGAAGGAAGCGTCTGGTAGGCAGCGCAAGGTCGACGATATAAAGTCAGTTCATAGAAAAAATATTTCTGCTACTGATATATCAGATATAAGTACAGTATTTAACAATCATTTTCTGAGCATTGCTGATGAATTAAATAAAAATTTAGTTTCTACAGGGAATCATATAATTTTCTTGGCAAATACCTTTCCACGATTGATGTCTGAAATACTCCTCTGTGATACAGACAAGGGGGAGATTGACTCAATAATTAAGTCACTGAAGACTAAGGACTCTCATGGATATGATGGAGTGCCTAGGAGAATATTAAAGTACTGTGCACCACATGTTTGCCATGTATTTAGCCATATTTGTAATTTTTCCTTTAGGAATGGTCAGTTTCCTGAACGATTAAAGTACTCAATAGTAAAGCCGCTTTATGAAAAGGGAGAAACAGATAATGTAGACAAAGTAGACCTATTTCTATGCCATCAGTGATTGCTTATGTTATTGGAAAGGCTGTGTATGCAAGGATAACTGATCATTTTATATCACACGATTTGCTATCAAACGTACAGTGCGGTTTTAGAAGTCGTTTAAGAATTGAAAATGCCATATTCTCTTTTCTCTGTGAGGTACTGCATGGGTTAAACAAAAGGTTTCGAACGCTAGGCATACTTTTTGATTTAACTAGGGCATTTTATTTTGTTGATCACAAAATATTGCTCCAGAAGTTGGACCATTATGGAATACAGGGAGTAGCTCACAATTGGTTCACCTCTTACTTTAGCAACAGGCAGCAAAAGATAATTATTCACAATGTTGAGAATGGCTGTGATGTGGGGTCGGAGTGGGATACAGTCAGGTTGGGAGGGGGGGGGGGGGTCCCAGGGATCAATGTTGGGGCCACTCCTATTCCTTATTTATATAAATGATATGCCCTCTAGTATTACGGGTAACTCTGAAATATTTCTGTTTGCTGATGACACTACCTTGGTAATAAAAAGTGGTTCAACTGGCTCTGAGCACTATGGGACTTAACAAAATAGCTCTGAGCACTATGCGACTTAACTTCAGCGGTCATCAGTCGCCTAGAACTTAGAACTAATTAAACCTAACTAACCTAAGGACATCACACACATCCATGCCCGAGGCAGGATTCGAACCTGCGACCGTAGCGGTCGCTCGACTCCTGACTGTAGCGCCTAGAACCGCACGGCCACTCCGGCCGGCGCGGCTTAACATCTCAGGTCATCAGTCCCCTAGAACTTAGAACTACTTAAACCTAACTAACCTAAGGACATCACACACATACATGCCCGAGGCAGGATTCGAACCTGCGACAGTAGCGGTCGCGCGGTTCCAGACTGAAGCGCCTAGAACCGCTCGGCCACCAGCGGCCGGCCTTGGTAGTAAGGGATCTTGTGTGTAACATTGGCCCGGTTTAAAATAGTGCAGTTCATGATCTAAGTTAATGGCTTGTAGAAAGTAAGACTCAGTTTTTACAGTTTCTAACACACAATTCAACAAAACCTGACGTTTTAAATTCACAGAATGGGCATATGATTAGTGAAACCGAACAGTTCAAATTTATAGGTGTTCAGATAGTAAATTGTCGTGGAAAGCCCACATTCAGGATCTTGTTCCAAGACTAACTGCCATTTCTACTATTCGAACGGTATCTGAATTGAGTGATCGTTCGACACGAAAAATAGTCAAATTTGCTTATTTTCATTCGCTTGTGTCCTATGATATTATATTTTTGTGTAACTCTTCCCATTCTAAAAGGATATTTTTGGCTCACAAACTGGCGGTTCGGACAATAAGTGGAGTAAGTTCACGAAACTTTTGTCGACCCCTGTTCAAGAGGCTAGGTATCTTGACACTGGCCTCTCAATATATATATATATATATATATATATATATATATATATATATATATATATATATATATATATGCCCCCCATGAACCATGGACCTTGCCGTTGGTGGGGAGGCTTGCGTGCCTCAGCGGTACAGACAGCCGTACCGTAGGTACAACCACAACGGAGGGGTATCTATTGAGAGGCCAGACAAACGTGTGGTTCCTGAACAGGGGCAGCAGCCTTTTCAGTAGTTGCAAGGGCAACAGTCTGGATGATTGACTGATCTGGCCTTGTAACAATAACCAAAACGGCCTTGCTGTGCTGGTACTGCGAACGGCTGAAAGCAAGGGGAAACTACGGCCGTAATTTTTCCCGAGGGCATGCAGCTTTACTGCATGATTAAATGATGATGGCGTCCTCTTGGGTAAAGTATTCCGGAGGTAAAATAGTCCCCCATTCGGATCTCCGGGCGGGGACTACTCAAGAGGATGTCGTTATCAGGAGAAAGAAAACTAGCGTTCTACGAATCGGAGCGTGAAATGTCAGATCCCTTAATCGGGGAGGTAGGTTAGAAAATTTAAAAAGGGAAATGGATAGATTAAAGTTAGATATAGTGGGAATTAGTGAAGTTCGGTGGCAGGAGGAACAAGACTTCTGGTCAGGCGAATACAGGGTTATAAATACAAAGTCAAATAAGATCAGTTTGGATTCCGTAGAAATACTGGAACACGTGAGGCAATACTGACCTTACGACTTATCTTAGAAGAAAGATTAAGAAAAGGCAAACCTACGTTTCTAGCATTTGTAGACTTAGAGAAAGCTTTTGACAATGTTGACCGGAATACTCTCCTTCAAATTCTAAAGGTGGCAGGGGTAAAATACAGGGAGCGAAAGGCTATTTACAATTTATACAGAAACCAGGTGGCAGTTATAAGAGTCGAGGGACATAAAAGGGAAGCAGTGGTTGGGAAGGGAGTAAGACAGGGTTGTTGCCTATCCCCGATGTTATTCAATCTGTATATTGAACAAGCAGTAAAGGAAACAAAAGAAAAATTTGGAGTAGGTATTAAAATCTATGGAGAAGAAATAAAAACTTTGAGGTTCGCCGATGACACTGTAATTCTGTCAGAGACAGCAAAGGACTTGGAAGAGCAGTTGAATGGAATGGATGGTGTCTTGAAGGGAGGATATAAGATGAACGTCAACAAAAGCAAAACGAGAATAATGGAATGTAGTCGAATTAAGTCGGGTGATGTTGAGGGTATTAGATTAGGAAATGAGACACTTAAAATAGTAAAGGAGTTGTGCTATTTGGGGAGCAAAATAACTGACGATGGTCGAAGTAGAGAGGATATAAAATGTAGACTGGCAATGGCAAGGAAAGCGTTTCTGAAGAAGAGGAATTTGTTAACATCGAGTATGGATTTAAGTGTCAGGAAGTCATTTCTGAAAGTATTTGTATGGAGTGTAGCCATGTATGGAAGTGAAACATGGACGGTAAATAGTTTGGACAAGAAGAGAATAGAAGCTTTCGAAATGTGGTGCTACTGAAGAATACTGAAGATTAGATGGGTAGATCACATAACTAATGAGGAAGTATTGAATAGGATTGGGGAGAAGAGAAGTTTGTGGCACAACTTGACCAGAAGAAGGGATCGGTTGGTAGGACATGTTCTGAAGTATCAAGGGATCACCAATTTAGTATTGGAGGGCAGCGTGGAGGGTAAAAATCGTAGGGGGAGACCAAGAGATGGATACACTACGCGGATTCAGAAGAATGTAGGTTGCAGTAGGTACTGGGAGATGAAGAAGCTTGCACAGGATAGAGTAGCATGGAGAGCTGCATCAAACCAGTCTCAGGACTGAAGACCACAACAACAACAACATATATATATATATATATATATATATATATATATATATATATATATATATATATATATATATATTCCTTACTGTTATTTCTTGTTAACAATATTAGCTTATTCCCAAGAATAAGCTGCTTTCAGTCAGTTAATACTAGGCAGAAATTAAACTTGCATTTGGATCGGACTTCCTTAACTCTTGTGCAGTAAGGTGTGCGGTATACTGCTGCAGCCATTTACAATAAGTTACCACTCGAATCAAAAAATCTTAGCAGTAATTCATGTTTTTAATGTACAATTATTTTTCGCGTAGTATGGAATCATTTATCGTGTTACAACATGTTTGTCCTATACGTAAGCCTTTAGAAAACACTTAGTAGTACGAAACTATTTCAGCAATAAAATACAATCGTAAAATTTCAGACAGTTGTGATATTCTGATTATATATTAGTCAGCAGCTACGTAGCTGGAAACCAGGGAGCTTGTCACCAACAGCATACACCGAAAGAGCCTACATTCGTATATTCCTCACAGCTATTTCCAAATGAATCGAATAAGTCCTTTTAATTCCTATCTTATCAATACCATCTCAAGAGCTCATAGAATTCGATATTAATGTGAATAACTTACCAATAACGTCATGAATCGCACAGATAGAGTGAAAAAGCCGATCTTTCACTTTACTGATGCAAGATTCATCGAAGTATAAGACATAAATGCAGCGATCAAGTAATTTAGTTTTTTTTTCTTTCTTTCTTTTGGTGGCCTCGCGCTATAGCGGCCGTTGGCTTGTACGCACGCAATGTGAATATAACTGATACCCCCTAATTACGAGGTGCTCCTCTAAGCCAATATTTAGATTAAGAGTTAATCATCATGGGATCCTTCATTAATATTTCTGCTTCAATTATACCGTAATGGCGGATGCGCTTCGTTAGTGGGTGAGATGTAACAACCGCTCTCACATTCATTTCGTGTTGGTGAGTTACCACCTTTAAATCCTTCTATCGTTTGAAACTCGTTACGTTAAGCCCACCAGTCGCAGTCGAAAATTAAATTATATAATTAGGTTCAAAGATAACCTACAAACAAGCAGCTACCATTTTATTTCACTGACCGTACAGCGTGTGTGTCACTAGAAATTTATTTGATTTATATGGCGAAATGTTTCATAACGTTTTACTTATGCAAAACAGCTTCTCTGTTTACGCCTGCGCTCCACACCTTACGTCTTAAGAAGTACGCTTTTAATAAACTGGGTACCGACTTTAATAGTGATAGGTTCTTTTCAAGTTGAAAAAGGTCGTAAGAACATTCCAAGTTTTCTCTCGCCCGTTACTGTAACCTGCTTCCCAGTTTACCTCCAGTGGTGCTATAAATTCCAAATTTCTCGTAGTTGGTCCTGATACAAGAGTAACTGAGAAAACAATTCTGCTTCTTTCTGAGTTCTTTCATTCTCTGTTTCAGCGTGATAACAAGAACATAAACATTCCTGCTGACGTCCATCTCATTTCTTATTTATAAATATCACACAACTAAGGGGTAAATAGCTCTTTTCAGTTTTCGACAACAGGTAGAAATGAATGCGCTCAACCTAGTGAGACTGTTACTTATTAACTGTAATTTCGTGTGTTGCGGGCGTGGGAAATTCAGTAACAACGCACCCCCTTCCACAACCCTTCCCTTACGCTGGTCATTAGTTAGTGATCAGCGTATTCTTGCAGCATGAGAAATGAGTAAAATAAAGCAGAGAGACGACGGTAGTAGCTGTTGTAAGAAGGGGAACTTATCGTCGCGTTTCGGTTGTATACGGCTAATGCTGAATGTCGCAGAGCCTTAATCGATTGGGAAATGAAGGGCGCATGCAAGTAAGGTTACAATTTAATGCCTCTTGGAAATCGAGGTGTTTAGGAACGAACTAATGACTCAGGTGTGGAAGGGTAGAGAAGGTAAACGGCCATATACTGCCGAGGGAGCCATTCTCGCATTCGCTACATTCCGGAACAAACGCGTAATAATACAAACTTCTGAAAATTTCATCACGACGCTCAGAGGTCATCTTCACCTAAGAAGAAAGAAGAAAGTTAAAAACGGGTAATTACGTTACTAAAGACGCAAAGAATGGCCACAACTCTGAGCAGCTTTGAGTGTCACCGTAAAGAAAAGTGTCATTTTTCTGTAATTTTGTCGTCGGGAACGGATCAATGTAGATCTAATTTGATTCCGAGAACCCAAGGCAAAGTCACCGTTGGAAGCGTGAACTTACAGTCATAGTGAAGAAGTGCAACGTCGAATATGGAAGCTCCGAAAAAGTTACACGTATAACATCTTTAACGTGTTAACCATTCGATCATTACTTGTAAGTAAAGCAGTATTCACAGATTTAAGTTTATATCTCAGCGTAAATAAATAAAAACAAGTTGTATTTTCCTGTACGCGTTTCTCTTCAGTTTATTAAGCTGCTTCTTCAGTGGGATCAACTACAAACAGATTCTCATGGACAACGTTTCATTTTTATGTCGCTCGTTCAGATACAAACAGCTCAGGCACACTTTGGCTTATTACATTTCCAGTTATTTAAAGAGACTATTGCTTTTGCGCTAAATGTATACTTACTTCGCTGATAGTCGAACACAATCGGAACTATAAACCGAACGTAGGGTGTTATGCACTTTTAACACGACATTATTATGTTTTGAAATAATTTGTGTATTGTAATAGTCAGAGATATTATTTGAGTGGTTGTATCATCTGGCTTTGTAATATTAACCAATATAGCATTGTTATGTTGGTACTGCGAACGGCTGAAAACAAGAGGAAACTATGGCTGTAATAGTTTCCGAGGACATTGATCTCTCAATTTTCATTATTTAGGGTCAGTTGCCTGTTTTCGTACGATGCAGATACATTATAAATCGTTTTGCAGTTAATTTTGATCTTCCGATGACTTCACCAGGCGATAAATGACCGCATCACCTGCAAACAACCTAAGACGGGTGCTAAATTTGTCTCCTAAATAGTTTATATACATAAGGTACAACAGAGAGCATGTAACACTACCCTGAGGAACGGCAGAAATATCTCTTGTTTCACTTGATGACTTTCCGTCAATTAGTACGAATTGTGACCCCTCTGACACGAAATCGCGAATCTAGTCGCACAACTGAGACGATATTCCATAAGCAAGTAATTTGATTACAAGCCGCTTGAGGGATTTGGTGTCAAAAGCCTTCTGGAAATCGAGGAATACGGAATCATTGTGAAATCCCCTGTCGATAGTACACAACACTTCTTGTGGGTAATGAGATAGCCGTGTTTCACAACAACGATGCTTTCCAACTCCGTATTGCCTACATGTCAACAGACCGTTCTATATGAGGTAATTCATAATGTTCGAACACAATATATGTTCCAAAATCATGCTGCACCTCGACGTTAATGATACGGGCCTGTAATTTAGTGGATTACTCCTATTACCTTTCTTGAATACTGGTGTACGCGGTGCAACTTCCCACCCTTTGTGCATGGATATTTCGTCTAGCGAGCGATTGTATGTGATTGTTAAGTATGGAGCTATTGCATGGGCACACTGTGAAAGAAACATGATTGGTTTACAATCTGGACCGAAAGACTTGCTTTTATTAAGTGATTGAAGTATCTTCACTAGTCTGAGGATATCTACTTCTGAACTACTCATGTTGGCAGCTGTTCTTGATTCGAATTCTGAAATATTTGCTTCGTCTTCGTCGATGAAGGAATTTGGGAAGATTGTGTTTAGTAACTCTGCTTTAGCAGCACTGCTGTCCGTAGTATTTCCATTTATGTCGCGCAGAGAAGGCATTGATTGTGTCTTGCCGCAAGCATACTTTACATAGGATCAGAATCTCTTTGGATTTTCTGCCAGGTGTCGAGACAAAGTTTCGTTTTGAAAACTATTATAAGCTTCTCTTGTTGAAGTCCGCTCTAAATTTGGAGCTTATGTAAAAGATCGACAATCTTGGGGATTTTGCGTTCGTATAATTTGGCGTGTTTTTTTCGTTTTCTTCTGAAACAGTGTTCTGAGCTACTTTGTGTACCACGAGGGATCAGCACCCTTTTTGTTAATTTATTTGATATAAATTTCTCAATTGCTTTCGATACTATTTCTTTGAACTCAAACTACATTTGGTCTGCACCTACATCGTTGATTCGGAAGGAATGGAGATTGTCTCTCAGGAAGGCGTCAAGCGAATTTTTATTTGCTCTTTTGAATATACACTCCTGGAAATTGAAATAAGAACACCGTGAATTCATTGTCCCAGGAAGGGGAAACTTTATTGACACATTCCTGGGGTCAGATACATCACATGATCACACTGACAGAACCACAGGCACATAGACACAGGCAACAGAGCATGCACAATGTCGGCACTAGTACAGTGTATATCCACCTTTCGCAGCAATGCAGCCTGCTATTCTCCCATGGAGACGATCGTAGAGATGCTGGATGTAGTCCTGTGGAACGGCTTGCCATGCCATTTCCACCTGGCGCCTCAGTTGGACCAGCGTTCGTGCTGGACGTGCAGACCGCGTGAGACGACGCTTCATCCAGTCCCAAACATGCTCAATGGGGGACAGATCCGGAGATCTTGCTGGCCAGGGTAGTTGACTTACACCTTCTAGAGCACGTTGGGTGGCACGGGATACATGCGGACGTGCATTGTCCTGTTGGAACAGCAAGTTCCCTTGCCGGTCTAGGAATGGTAGAACGATGGGTTCGATGACGGTTTGGATGTACCGTGCACTATTCAGTGTCCCCTCGACGATCACCAGTGGTGTACGGCCAGTGTAGGAGATCGCTCCCCACACCATGATGCCGGGTGTTGGCCCTGTGTGCCTCGGTCGTATGCAGTCCTGATTGTGGCGCTCACCTGCACGGCGCCAAACACGCATACGACCATCATTGGCACCAAGGCAGAAGCGACTCTCATCGCTGAAGACGACACGTCTCCATTCGTCCCTCCATTCACGCCTGTCGCGACACCACTGGAGGCGGGCTGCACGATGTTGGGGCGTGAGCGGAAGACGGCCTAACGGTGTGCGGGACCGTAGCCCAGCTTCATGGAGACGGTTGCGAATGGTCCTCGCCGATACCCCAGGAGCAACAGTGTCCCTAATTTGCTGGGAAGTGGCGGTGCGGTCCCCTACGGCACTGCGTAGTATCCTACGGTCTTGGCGTGCATCCGTGTGTCGCTGCGGTCCGGTCCCAGGTCGACGGGCACGTGCACCTTCCGCCGACCACTGGCGACAACATCGATGTACTGTGGAGACCTCACGGCCCACGTGTTGAGCAATTCGGCGGTACGTCCACCCGGCCTCCCGCATGCCCACTATACGCCCTCGCTCAAAGTCCGTCAACTGCACATACGGTTCACGTCCACGCTGTCGCGGCATGCTACCAGTGTTAAAGACTGCGATGGAGCTCCGTATGCCACGGCAAACTGGCTGACACTGACGGCGGCGGTGCACAAATGCTGCGCAGCTAGCGCCATTCGACGGCCAACACCGCGGTTCCTGGTGTGTCCGCTGTGCCGTGCGTGTGATCATTGCTTGTACAGCCCTCTCGCAGTGTCCGGAGCAAGTATGGTGGGTCTGACACACTGGTGTCAATGTGTTCTTTTTTCCATTTCCAGGAGTGTATATAGTTTTCGTCTACTTTTGGTGGATTTTGGATTGTGGTGTTCAGCCTCGCTACGACAATCATGTGTTCACTAATCCCTGTATCCGTTTTGATGCTCGTTTTTAGCTCAGAATTTTTTGTTGGTAAAAGGTAAAGTGTGTTTCCACAAACGCTTACTATTGGTTGTGATGCGATAGTGAAGGGGAAACAATAATGAACAACCACAGATAAGCCAAATCAGGCAGACCTCATGATGTGACAAACCTACTTTATTCAAATCATGATCTTCATCTCTATTCACACTTCCTTCCGTCACCAAACTGACAATTCTGTCATGACTCAGGACACATCTTAGCAACCGATCCGTACTTTTAGTCAAGTTTTGCCACAAATTTCTTTCTTCAGCAGTTCTAATCAGTACCTCGTCATTTAATATTCTATCTACCCAAATACTAAGGCTCATCTATTATTTTAAATGTCTCATTTCTTTATCTAAGACCCTCAGCATCGCCTAATTCAGTTCTACTGTATTGCCCTCTTTGTACGTTTCTTGATTTTCATCTTAAAATATCTATTGACGACCCTACATTTCAGTTCAACTGCCCTGCCAAGTCCTGTGGCAAGTCTGACAGAATTAAAATATTGTCAGCAAAGCTTTTATTTATTTCTCGTCCATGAACTTTAATGCCCTTTCCAAAAAACCCCTTGGATTTCTTTTCTGCTTGTTCATTGTACGAAGCTGGATAACATCGTGGATAGGCTGCAATCCTGTCTCATTCCATTCTCAACTACTGTTTCCCTTCGTGTGCTTTAACCTATTACTGCAGCTTGGTTTCTGCACAAGTTCTGAGTAACCTTTCGCTTCCTTTTTTATCCCTGCTAACTTCAGAAAATCAAAGTCTGTAGTCCAGTCAACACTCTCAAAGTTTTCTCTAAATCTGTAAATGCTATAAGTGTAGCTGGTTGTTAGACACTGTAGAGCCAAAGAAACTGGTACACCTGCCTAATATTGTGTAGGATCCCCGAGGGCACGCAGAAGTGCCGCAACATGGACTCGACTAATGTCTGAAGTAGTGCTGGAGGGAACTAACACCATGAATCCAGCAGGGCTGTCCATAAATCCGTAAGAGTACGAGGGGGTGGTGATCTCTTCTGAACAGCACGTTGCAAGGCATCCCAGATATGCTCAATAATTTTCATGTCTGGGGAGTCTGGTGACCAGCGGACTTGCTTAAACTCAGAACAGTGTGCCTGGAGCCACTCTGTGGCAATTCGGGTCGTGTGGGGTATCGCATTGTCCCACGTCCGTCGGAAACCACAATGGACATGAATGGATGCAGGTGCTCAGTCAGGATGCTTACGTAAGCGTATGTGTCACCTGTCAGAGTCATATCTAGACGTACCAGGGGTCCCTTATCATTCCAACTGCACATTCTCCACGCCATTACAGTGACTCCACCAGTTTGAACAGCCCCCATGGAGGTTCCATGGATTCCCGATGTTGTCTCCATACTCGTGCACGTCCGTCCCCTCGCTACAGTTTGAAGCGAAACTCGAACGGAGCCGCGCGAGTGCTACGGTCGCAGGTTCGAATCCTGCTTCGGGCATGGATGTGTGTGATGTCCTTAGGTTAATTAGGTTTAAGTAGTTCTAAGTTCTAGGGGACTGATGACCATAGATGTTAAGTCCCATAGTGCTCAGAGCCATTTTTGAAACTCGTACGACCAGGCAACATGTTTCGAATCATCAACAGTCAGTGTTGACAGGCCCATGCGAGGCGTAGAGCTTTGTGTCGTGCAGTCATGAAGGGCACATCAGCGGGCCTTCGGCTCCGAAAGCCCGTATCGATAATGTTTCGTTGAATGGTTCGCACGCTGACACTTGTTGATGGCCTAGCACT
The DNA here is from genome assembly GCF_021461385.2 of Schistocerca piceifrons. NCBI lineage: Eukaryota > Metazoa > Arthropoda > Insecta > Orthoptera > Acrididae > Schistocerca > Schistocerca piceifrons. Next base: position 151,635,271 of record NC_060138.1, on the reverse strand, counting down.
GAAAACTGCATCAATTCTCGGAATGGTTGCACTTCTGTCACGTTGAACGATTCTCTTCCGTCGTCGTTGCTCCAGTTCTCGCAGGATATTTTATCCGGCTGCAGCAATGTCGGACTTTTGATGTTTTACCAGGTTCCTAATATTCAAGTTCAAATGGTTCAATTGGCTCTGGGCGCTATGGGACTTAACATCTATGGTCATCAGTCCCCTAGAACTTAGAACTACTTAAACCTAACTAACCTAAGGGCGTCAGACAACACCCAGTCATCACGAGGCAGAGAAAATCCCTGACCCTGCCTGGAATCGAACCCGGGAGCCCGGGCGCGGGAAGCGAGAACGCTACCGCTCGACCACGAGCTGCGGACTAATATTCAAGTTACACTCGTGAAATGATAGTACAGGAAAATCCCCACTTCATCGCTACCTCGGAGATGCTGTGTCCCATCGCTCGTGCGTCGACTATAACACCACGTTCAAACTCACTTAAATCTTGATAACCCTCCATTCTAGCAGCAGTAACAGATCTAACAACTTCGCCAGACACTTGAGTCTTATACAGGCGTTGCTGATCGCCGCACTGAATTCTATCTTTTTACATATCTCTGTATTTGAATACACATGCCTATAACAGATTCTTTGGCGCTTCAGTGTAATGAAACTTACGGTGTTCCGAGTGGTGCAGTGCGGACTGCTTACATTCCAGGATACTGAAACATCGTAGGTATGTTCACTTATTGGGCATTTGCGGAGTATGCTCAAAAATAATATCGCCACTTTCTGCCACCAGATGAACATATGACACTTTAAGCAGTCAGAATGGCAGATATTTCCTGTTTTAAGTTATTACGCTGTTTGCTGCTTGCCGACGCAAGTTAGTTTCTTTTATGAAGTGACTGTTGATGTTAATGCATAAGAATGTTGAAGTTTTCCGCACGAAACGCAATGGCTAATGAGAAGAGAGACCGAGCACTGCTGGTAAATTTGTTTTATCAGAACGGCGGCAATAGCAGCGCTGCATTACAGGGATATCGCAGACAGAAACAGCTGCAAAGAGGCACCATGTCATAAATGGGCTGAAAAATATGATCAAGAAATTTGAAGAAACAGATGAATTAGGTGGTGCAGCAGGAAGAGGGAGGCGGCCTTTTCCCATGGAAGTTGTAACTATAGCCAACCGTGCAGCACATGCGTCAAATTCTGTGTCATGGGAAGATCTGACTAACAGTTCAAAAGATTTTGTGACACATTTTACACTGGTATCCCTGCAAGATTCAGAATGTGTACCTAGTGAAACTCCAAGATAGGCTTCAAGGCCGTGACTTTGCTCTTCTATTTTGGCAGGCATAGAAATGAACGACATATGGCCTGGGAATATTCTTCGAATGGACGAGGCGCATTTTATTATGCACGGTGCCGTAGTGAACAGAACCGTCGCATATGAGGTCCCACTCAACCACATGTTGTACAGGAACATCCACTGCAGTCGGGTCTTGTGACTGTGTGGTATGGTTTGACAAACTCCTTTATTCTCAGTTCATTTTTCTTCGAGGATCCTTTGAGGTGTACAGTGACACCTGCACTTCATAGGGACCTCCTTGTGCAACACGTGTTTCCACCTTTGGAAGAAAGTAGCTGTTACTACATCACTATTTTAGTGCAGGATGGAGCGACACCACATGCCACTTGCCAGGTGAAAGATATGTTACGACAAACCTTCGGTAACGAAAGCATCACCTCTAAGCAATTTCAGGATGCGTGTACTTCAGATTCTGCGCCGTAAGTCCCTGTAACTTGGTTTTGGGGATATCTAAAGACCGTGTCTATCACGGATGTATGCGGACTCTTTCTGATTTTAAGTATAGCATATGATGGCATATCTCTCTGATTGCACTGGATATCGTGCGATCAACTGTCGAACTTGCTGTGTTACGGATGCAGCGTGTTGCTGAGTCGAGATACAATATTGAACACATGTTGTAACTTGTGACCATAACCTAATAAACGTGTCAGAACCACCGTTATCATGTGTTTGATCGTTATTTCTCTTTTCCTGCACTTACGCCACTCTGTGACTGCTTACAGCTACATATTTCCGCCTGGCGACGGCAGAAAGTGGAACTATTATTTTTTTCGGCATACTCTGCAAGCTCACCGGTTTATGAACGTACCTACGATGTTTCGGTGTCCTGTGATTTATACAGCCCATACTGCACCACTTGGGACGTCGTCGCTTTAATTCTAACCACCCTGTTACGTTTGTTGGTTTGCTATTTTCAACCTATCTTCTAAGATAAGACGTAGGATCAGTATTGCCTCACGTGTTCCTACATTTCTCCGAAACCTCTAAGGTCAGCTTCTAACAGTTTTTCCATTTTAGTGTAAATAGTTCGTGTTAGCATTTTGCAACCATGCTTATTACTCTGGGAGATATGTATTATTCAGACCAGCCATCTTTGGATTTGAAGTTATTACATTCTTCTTGGAGTCTGATGATCTTGCGTCTGTGTCATACCTCTTGCACACCAGATGGAAGAGTTTTGTCACGGCTAGCTCTCCCAAATATTCAATAATTCTGAGGGGATCTAGTTTATTCTAGGGAACGTCATTCCACTTATGCCTTTCAGTGTTTTGTCAAATTCTTCTCGCAGTATTGTATCTGCCATCTCATTTTCGTTTACTTACTCTTCCCCTTTCTATAGTTATGTCTTCAAGTTGTTTTCATTATATAGCGCTTCTACATATTCTTTCCACCTTCCACACTTTCTCTCCATATTTAATACTAATTTTCCATCTGAAGTATTAATATCTGTAGAAGATGGTTCTCTTTTCTCCACAAGTCCCTTTAATTTGCCTTCTTCGGCATGTCGTTTGTCCTCTATACATTCCGATTCTGACATTCTGCACTTCTGCTCAATCTTATTCGTTAGATATCTGTATTCCCTCTTACCTGCTTCATTTCATTTGATTCATTTTTACATTTTCTACTTTCGCCAGTTAAATTCATTCTCTCGTGTGTTACCTAGACATTTCTACTAGGTTTTGTAATTTTATCTATGTGCTCCTCTTCTGTTTTCTCTGTTTCATCTCTCAAAGCTATACATCTGTCTTCTATTATATTCCTATCCCCCATGTCAGTTAACAATTGCCTAATACATCGAAATGACATAAATGCTATTTAACTGTACAGACAATCTTGGTTTTTGGATCCAATACATGTCTTGAATGTTCGAGAAAAAGTGTACTGTACCCTCTGTTAACGAAGTTATAAATAGTTTGAGTCAATAGAGAATATACGAGCATCTCGGAAACGACATAGTTGGTCGGGCGTTCACATGCTACTGTCGCGAGCATCTATGGAATGTGGTTGAGACACGGTGAAACCACGAGCTGGCGGCAAGGTGTTGAACGTCCATACCTCATCACAGAAAGTGAAGGTAGGAACCTTGCCCGGTCTGTAGAGTAGACTAGGCGGCGGCGTGTGGAAGATACGTATGATGACAGAGTACAATCCGGGCGGAAGAAAAAGTGTTTCGAAATACACATTTTCTCACACAGCTCCATAGAGAACATCTCCAGTGAATTCCCAAGCTGATCCACCGGCCATCGCCAATTGCGATTGCAGTGGGCACGGGATCATTGGGATCGCCAGTTACGATTGCGGTGGGCACGGGATCATTGAGATTGGACCGTTGGACTGTAAATCAACAGAGACGTGTTGCCCGCTCGGATGAATCACTTTCCTTGTTGTACCAGGTCGATGCTCGTGTCTGGCTATGCCTTTGTCTAGGCGAACGGCTGCTTTAAACATACATCGCACCACCCGATAAAGACCGCTGGGAACAGTATTATCCTAAAAGGGACATCCGCCTGGGCTTCCATGGAGGCTGTGGTAGTAATCGAAGCCACCATGACAATTGCGAACTACGTGAACTTGTTTCCAGATCATCTACATCCATTCATACTTGAAGTCTTCCATGACGGTGACGGCCTCTTCCAGGAGCATAAGTGTCCAAGGCCCTGGACCAGAATTGTACTAGATTGGTTTGAGAGCCATGACAGTCAACTCACGTTGTCGTCCTGACCTTAGCCTGGAAACCAGTGGGCCCCAATGTTCATCCCACTTGCAATTTAGAGGGCCTAGTTTCGTAGATTTCCATCGGTAACGGTGCACTGGCTCACATGAGCAGCTCTAAATCTTTCGAATAGTTTTTCTTTCACACTTCTGTGAGTTTCATTTTATGGCATATTTCATTTTGCGCGTAAACCGTTCTTCCAATTACACAATTCATATTCAGATTTTATGAAACAAAACTCGATTTTCAGACAGCTTAACTTTAAGTGTTTTGTTCCTCTTTCATTTAATCAAAAAATTTACAGGCATTTTTTGCCACTGTGAGCTGTTACTCTTCATGTTTTCCTTGGGCTAGGAAGGTTCTGTATTTCTGCTCAGGACTAATTAACACAATAATAATTGTTTGAACCACAATTCGCGGAATCGTCAGAGTTACTTTCTCTTTCTTCTGATGTTTCCACAATTTCTAACGAAATGTCGACCTTGAACGAATTTCCAAGAAATTAAGTAATAAATAACATATATATAGATCTTCATGAAATATAAGTGATTTCGATTGCATGTTATGTTCTTCTTATTGCATCTTTCAGAGGTTGAAAAAGTTAATTGGATACCACATTGCTGCAAACCTCTGGAACCTGCACAAAGGCAATGCTATTAGCAAAGATGTACGAATAAAAAAGAAAGAAAATTAATTTACTTTTACCTCCGTTGTCAACACTTAGCGAGACCTCAGAGACAACTGCTAATTATTATGGATATTAAACGAGTCGCAAAAAAATGGTTCAAATGGCTCTGAGCACTATGGGACTCAACTGCTGTGGTCATCAGTCCCCTAGAACTTAGAACTACTTAAACCTAACTAACCTAAGGACATCACACACACCGATGCCCGAGGCAGGATTCGAATCTGCGACCGTAGCAGCAGCGCGGCTCCGGACTGGAGCGCCTAGAACCGCACAGCCACCACGGCCTGCTAAACGAGTCGCAAATTCGAGCAAATAATAACTGTGAACCACTGCATCAGTGAAACAGTCAAAGGAGACTGAAATTCGTTTTACAAATTACGGTCGCTTTGTGACGTGTTATCTGTTTACCGATGTGTCATGAATCAAGGATATGTGCGTGCCATGTTGCATATGAGCTGTCTGCTACAGCTATAGTAGGGGGTGTGCATTTCTCCAGGCGCCTCACAAGGTACGAATTTGAGAAATTTCAGCATTTTTTAAATACTTGCGGGGTGTCTTAGCAGCTAAAAATCTGAAACTGTGTTTCTTTCGGTGCATTCTTCCCGAAAAAAGAAAAAAAAATTCACGGCAGGTTTCGACATGTTATAATGGAATATTCCCTTGTCAGAATATCAGGTAATCTCTATATTAAGTGGCCCGTTGACACAAATACATTGACACATTTGTAGTACACACCTCTATCAGACCGGAAATCCAAAATGGTAGTTATGCAACGCTTCTGGTAAAGAGCACATAAATACATTGTGAGTTAACGCCGTCTCTGTTGAGCCGTTAGTAGGGTAGAAGACTTTGTGAACACAAAAGTATAACATGACTCAGAACTGGACCAGCCAAGTGACACAAGATTCAATAGTACATTGGCCCATGACTATGGGATCAAAATGGTTCAAATGGCTCTGAGCACTATGGGACTTAACTTCTGAGGTCATCAGTCCCCTAGAACTTAGAACTACTTAAACCTAACTAACCTAAGGACATCACACACATCCATACCAAAGGCAAGATTCGAACCTGAGACCGTAGCGGTCGCGCGGTTCCAGACTGTAGTGCCTAGAACCGCTCGGCCACCCCGGCCGGCCATGACTTTGGGGATAAACCATACAACTGCCAGTAAATTGACCCGTGTCCTTGGAGATAAGAAGGACATTGGGGAGATGTTACAAACAACGTAACCTTACCAACTGACCTTTACGATACCTCACAACACCAATAGCGGGCCATCACTGGTACAGGTCCAATATTGTACTATCAAGGACAGATCTGGGGGTCTTGCTGGCTATGGATGCACCTCAACGTCATGTAGATATGTGCCATGTGTGGACGAGCATTGTCCTGTTAAAAAATGTCACGCCGATAATGTCTCATGGGATGTAACACACAAGGATGTCAGTGAGGTACCACTGTGGCATCAGATTACACTCAATCACGACCAGTCGCAACCTGAATTCATACCTGATGGCTTCCCACACCATGCTACCTACAGATACATTGCTGTGACTCTCCAAAACAGTGAGAAGAAAGGCGTGTCTCCCCAGGGCGCCGCCATACTCACTGACGATGTCCTTTCAGGGCAATGCAGAACAAAAATTCATCACTGGACACAATGCGATGCCGTTCATCGGCAGGCTATGCTTCCCCATCACAGCACCACTCCAAACGCAGCCGTTTGCGTTGTGGTGTTAACAGCAGCCTGTGAATTGGATGGTTAATTCCACAGTCCAACTGTTGCTAGTCTCCGACAAACCGTGCAAAATGAAACAGAAAGTTGTAGGGAGTCTGTTACTTGTTCTCGGATGGCAGACTTGGTCCACTGGAAACTTGACGACGAGGATGCCAACTCTCACGTTACCATGCTGTCTAACATCGGGCCATTGCAAATTCGAATGCCCCAGAAATATATCGCACGATTCGATCAACCAGCCAAATGAAGAATCACAATGAGGTCCCTCTCAAACTCTGTCCGGTCTTAATAACTCTGTCTCACACGAGTACACAGCTTCTCCGTGTCCTTTACAGCGACCGCGCAGAATATGGGACTGTTCCCGCCTCTAACATACACTACCAGCCCTGGTAATAATACTTAACAGGAACAACACTAATGCACTGTAGTGGCCGTTATATTTGTCACAGAGAATTACAACTCTGATCATTTACATATCTGCCGATGGTGCATACGTATGTGAAGACATCCGACCATGTTTTCTGGATGTTTAACTTCTTTGTCAGGCTTTGTAGCACATAATTTAGAACTGTTTATGTAACATGTAGACAGTTTAGCCACACTTCGCCAGTCGTGCAATATCTTGTGCCTTCATCCAGATGTCAGGATATCAGAATCGTTTTGAAATGATACAGCAGAACTGTCATCGGTTTTGTTCTAATTTTGAATAATCTGATTTTCTTCTTCGTCAGAAATCTGGAATATTCGATGTGATTAGCACATGTGGGCGCATAATCGGACAGTATTTTCATTTGCGTTGTAGCGACACGTTATGACCGTAGTTAGGCAAAAAGAAACAGTGCGAGGACCTGCGGCCACACTCTCAGGCTGCTACAGCGCAGCATTCACAAAGTATGGGAACCACTGAGGGAGACACGGTTCAGTTACTTATCCCCTAATACTGGTCAACAACTAAAACCTTTTTTCAGTTACAAGAGCAGTGTGCATTGTTTCTGAAATGTGATTCGCCAGTAAATGTAAATCTAACTGCAGGATTTCCGTTCCGGCCTCACTTTTCATGTGATAATGGTTTTTCGACAACCTACCTTGTAAAAAAGACAGGCCATCGCAGCCAGACTCAAACATATCTGCCAGTACACCAAGAAATAAGAAAAATGAACAACATATTGTTAGGGGACAGTGTTGTATCTCGGTGATAGTGTACCTACGAACACATGATGTTTTTTGGTCGGTTCCTCAGTCTGATTTTAGAATGCGCAGTAGAGACCGTCGTAAGCAGTTTCCACCATTTTCTGCAGTTTTTGTTGTTGTTAGACATGATATTTGTTTTATGCTGCAATTGTAAATATTTGGTGTTCTACATATTTAAATGCTGTGTAATATATTACAGCTATTTGGAATATATTCTGAGTTCTTCAGTTATAGGATTTTGTGGTAAGTAAACTGCTATATAAATTTAGAGCTCTTTATGTAACATATGGATAGTTTATCCACCAGTAATGTCTCAAAAATTTTACCTGTCTTGAAGATAAAATTAGTGTTACTTTCCAATAGCTTCTGTTTCAAAATATATTTAATTTGTAATTGGCTTTTGATAATACTTTCGTCCAATTTAATTTCACTTACTGATTACTGGTATGTGGTTGAGTAATACTGTAACTGACAGACGATTAAGTACAGGACAGACAAGATTTTCTCGATTACTATGGGTTTAAATTTCAGTAGAATATTAGTTCCTTGGTACATGACGATGTTTTGCCTTGGAACATGTTTTCACAATTGGAGAAATCTTAATTCCTCACAGCTGTTTTCATGTTATACTTTGACACGTTCCACACCCATGAGAATCAACTCATTTTTTGGGTCTATGGAACGAAAACTGAATCTAATCTAATCTAATCAAACAGTAATTTCAGAAAAAGTCTTCAGAACGTAATAAAATGAATGCTATCATTTAGGACCGGAGTAAGAAAACATTAAATTTCTATGAGAGGGCTGGCTAGAGACGAAAGGTCTTAAAAGCGTACCAATGTACAACATTCTCCACCAGTAAAGTAAAGAATGCAGAAGACTTTGTATCCAGGGCAGCCACAGCCTGGATATGTCATTCTGAAGATAAGGTATGACCGTTTTCGCGGTATTTTACCTGCCTCATCAGGTGCTATCTGCATAAAATAATAGACAAAACTCATGTACGGCAAGAAAACGTAACTAAAATGAAAAGATACACGGAATGAACATTCTTATAAAATCAAGTCATGTTCTGATCAGAAAAGAAAATGGATGATCCACCGTTAATAGCAATCTTTCGTTATGCAGCGGAAGTCATTTATAAAATAGTATAAAACAGCACAGAACGCTAAAACTAAGCTAAGGTAAAATAAGAACTTACTACTAACGCCGGCCTCAGTGGCCGAGCGGCTCTAGGCGCTACCGTCTGGAACCGCGTGACCTCTACGGTCGCAGGTTCGAATCCTGCCTCGGGCATGGATGTGTGTGATGTCCTTAGGTTAGTTAGGTTCCAGTAGTTCTAAGTTCTAGGGGACTGATGACCTCAGAAGTTAAGTCCCGTAGTGCTGAGAGCCATTTTACTACTAACAAACTATTCGATAGGTAAAATACTACTAAATTCTACTCACCAGAAGTTCGAGTACCTGATGAGCCAACGGGTCCCTTTTTCGCTATATTGGGACCCTCACATTCTTTGCAACGAAAATGTTTCTGGCCAGTGTCAGCACCTCGAGTCTGTTGGAATCAAGTTGGGACACGATATCCTACAGCGCCACCACGTTTGGCACACATATTTCATGAGCGCCTTGTTAGCAGTTAGTTCCGCCCTTGACCAGCCATTCACTGGCGCTGCAGAGGGTCGCCAGACGTGCTTCGGCTGACCTTTGGCCAGCAGCCAAGCCGGCCGTGATGTGACGTTCGCGTGACGAAAGCGGCGACCCAGTCTCCAACACTCTCTCTGCTCGTTCTACCCTCTCCGGAACGCCAGACCTACTGCCTGAGAGTACTGCGCGATTGTCGTATTGGGTTGATGCATAAGTTCTTAGCGTTTCATCACAAGTTTAGTAAATACAACAGATAAACCTAACAGAGACTTCAGTCATCAGTAACATATTCATCTTCACTATTTACAACAGTTTACCAACCCTAAGGTAACTTTTCGGTTCAGCAACTGTAGAAATCACGTGGTTTTGAGGCGGAGAACTCGTCGAACCTTGCTCAGAACCCATTTTCATCCGGAAATGAAGTTCATTGAAGGTTGTTGAATAGAGGGCAGAAAAGGTGAAAATCTGAGCACGCAAGATCAGATGAAGAGGGTGGGTGGAGAATAACTTCCCAACCTCTGTATAGTGTTTTTTGTCAGTCTAGCAGAATGCGGTCGGGTGTTATTGCGGAGTAACATCACTTCACGCAGACTTCCTGATCGCAGTTCTCGGATTCTGTCTGCAAGACGTCTTAATTGTTGACAACAAATGTCAGGAGTGATGGTTACACCTCGGGGAAGCAATTCGTAGTACGCCACACCGTCGCTATTCCACCAGATGCATAACATTATCTTTTGTGGACGCTCGCAGGTCTTTATACGGGAGGTTGCTGCTTTGTTTGGGCCCAACCATTACTTTCTCTTCGTTAAGTTAGCATAAAGACGTCATTTCTCGTCATCAGTAACGATACAGGGCAGGAATGGTCGGTGTTGTTCACGAGCCAATTGAGTAGATGCACACATGGCCACCCGATCATTTTTGTGATTTTGGGTTAGAGAATGCGGTACCCTTCACCCGACTTTTGAACCTTCTCCAGTGCATGCAAATGTCACACGATGGTGTAAACATCACAGTTCCAGGGCAGGAATGGTCGGTGTTGTTCACGAGCCAATTGAGTAGATGCACACATGGCCACCCGATCATTTTTGTGATTTTGGGTTAGAGAATGCGGTACCCTTCACCCGACTTTTGAACCTTCTCCAGTGCATGCAAATGTCACACGATGGTGTAAACATCACAGTTCATCACACTTGCCAGTTTTCGAGTAACATTGTTGATTAATGCGTTTAAACGATCTTCATCGGACCCCGAACGTCTTTCTGGACATAGAGAGTAACTAACATGTTTGCGCGCATGTTTGAAGGATCCTTGCATCGTAAATCGGAATAACACAGGTACTGCAATATCGTATCGCATTGATCTATTCGCAAATGGTTCAGTTATTCAAAGTGGAATACTTGCTGAGAAAACTTCCTATAAATGTTGGGGAGTGTAAAATTGTGTATTTGATAAAACTCTGAAACGTAGCATTCAGTGACTACAATTACAATGAGACGCAATTGATACTAATATTAGGCTAACAAAGTATGGAGATGTGAAATGGAATTATTTACAAAAGAATTGGGAAAATAGCAGAGGCCGACCATGTAGCTGGTCAATTAATATCACGGAAAAATTAATGTAGGAACACGTGAAGTAATGCCAAATAAGACTTATTTTAGAAGATAGGCTGAAGAAAGTCAGGCCTATATTAACAAACTTAGTAGATTTATAGAATGCTTTTGACAATGTTGACTGGACTACGCTCATTCACATTCTGAAGTTTGCGGAGATAAAAGCAGGGAGCAAATGGTTATTTGCAGTTTGTTCAGAATTCAGGCTATAGTGTAAGAGTCAAAGCACATAAAAGGGAAGCAGTAGTTGATAAAACAATGAGACAATGCTGTAACCTATCCACGATGTTATTCATTCTGTATAAGGAGCAAGCAGCAAAGGTAGTCAAGCAGAAATGTGGAAAGCAAACCAAAGTTACGGGAGACGAAATAAAACTTTAGAAGCTTACTGAGAGAACCATCGAAAGTGTAAATTCCCAACCCCCCCCCTCCTGCCCCCTCGTAATTTAAAGAGATATGATCGTAGTGGTTGGCTGTCGGACTATAGGTAGAAAGACTTACTTCAGCCACTATTGCATAGAAAACTAAACTGTAGCTTAACTGCATTTGACGTGACTTATCCCTTACTGCAAAATTTATCGTAAATTTTTGCAAGGTTCTTTTAAAATAAAGATTTTGTCCTTTAAATTACTTTATCCAACTTCCAAACAACGAAAACACGCCTAACTCTATCGCACACACTCACTTTGATGAAACTCAAAAATTTCAAAAGTTCATTAACTCTAAAAAGCTACGGACGATCCAAGACTTCTATTCCAACTAAGTATTTCCCTCAATTCAAATATTTTATAATTAAAATTAGGGTATTCATGACTGACGGCTTTTTCATTACAAGTTCACTCGATCAACCCACTGCCTTCGCGCGATTACTTCCAACTCTCACTGTCGATGCAACACAAGAATAGGCTGCCCGCAGGCAAAGGTTGGAGACTAAAAGAAGTTCTAGAAGGTAAAGCTTGCTAGTTAGCACCTGCAGCTATGAATCTCGCTGATGAGGATATCGATAAGGGTATCCTTACATACGGCATGATGTGTTTTCAAAAGAGATACTAATATTAACACCAACAAAATGAAAACATAGGTAACGCAGTGTATTGGGTTGGTCCACGAGGCCTCGCATGAAAATTACAATGTAATGGCAAGAGTGAACAAGATGTATCAGACAGGCGAAATACCCTCAGACTTCAAGAAGAATATAATAAACCCAATCACAAAGAAAGCAGGTGTTGGCAGATCTGAGAATTACCGAACTATCAGTTTAATAAGCCGGGGCTGCAAAATACTAACAGGAATTCTTTACAGACGAATGGAAAAACTGGTAGAAGCCGACCTCGGGGAAGATCAGTTTGGATTCCGTAGCAATGTTGGAACACGTGAGGTAGTACTGACCCTACGACTTATCTTAGAAAATAGATTAAGGAAAGTGTTTGTAGACTTAGAGAAAGCTTTTGACAATGTTGATTGGAATACTCTCTTTCAAATTCTGAAGGTGGCAGAGGTAAAATACAGGGAGCGAAAGGCTATTTACGATTCGTACAGAAACCAGATGGCAGTTATAAGAGTCGAGGGGCATGAAAGGGAAGCAGTGATTGGGAAGGGAGGGAGACAGGGTTGTAGCCTATCCCCGATGTTATTCAATCTGTATATTGAGCAAGCAGTAAAGGAAACAAAAGAAAAATTCGGAGTAGGTATTAAAATCCATGGAGAAGAAATAAAAACTTTGAGGTTCGCCGATGACATTGTAATTCTATCAGAGACAGCAAAGGACCTGGAAGAGCAGCTGAACGGAATGGACAGTGTCTTGAAAGGAACATCAACAAAAGCAAAACGAGGATAATGGAATGTAGTCGAATTAAATCAGGTGATACTGCGGGAATTAGATTAGGAAATGAGACGCTTATAGTAGTAAAGGAGTTTTGCTATTTGGGGAGCAAAATAACTGATGATGGGCGAAGTAGATAGGATATAAAATGTAGCATGGTAATGGCAAGGAAAGCGTTTCTGAAGAAGAGAAATTTGCTAACATCGAGTATAGATTTAAGTGTCAGGAAGTCGTTTCCGAAAGTATTTGTATGGAGTGTAGCCATGTATGGAAGTGAAACATGGACGATAACTAGTTTAGACAAGAAGAGAATAGAAGCTTTTGAAATGTGGAGCTACAGAAGAATGCTGAAGATTAGATGGATAGATCACATAACTAATGAGGAGGTATTGAATAGAATTGGAGAGAAGAAAAATTTGTGGCACAACTTGACTAGAAGAAGGGATAGGTTGTTAGGGCATATTCTGAGGCATCAAGGGATCACCAATTTAGTATTGGAAGGCAGCGTGGAGGGTAAAAATCGTAGAGGGAGACAAAGAGATGAATACACTGAACAGATTCAGAGCGATGTAGGTTGCAGTAGGTACTGGGAGATGAAGAAGCTTGCACAGGATTGAGTAGCATGGAGAGCTGCATCAAACCAGTCTCCGGACTGAAGACCACAACAACAATGGCAATGCGTTTCATGTTAATCGATAGAAAATTATATACTCTCGCCGGCCGTGGTGGCCGTGCGGTTCTAGGCGCTGCATTCCGGAACTGCGGGACTGCTACGGTCGCAGGTTCGAATCCTGCCTCGGGCATGGATGTGTGTGATGTCTTTAGGTTAGTTAGGTTTAAGTAGTTCTAAGTTCTAGGGGACTGATGACCTAAGATGTTAAGTCCCATAATGCTCAGAGCCATTTGAACCATTTATATACTCTACAAAATAGTGTGTTTGGTATATTTTTTTCTTGAATAAATTTTTTCTTGGCAGGTCATTAAAATGGGGCTTCAAATCGACACAAAAAGCATTTTCGACGCCTTCTGCATTTTCCGTTTAATCGAGGTGCCAAGGCCACAGAAGCTGATCGAGCGATTTGTGAGGTATATGGTGAAGAAGCGGTGCCTCCTATGACGGCTCAAAATTGGTTTAAGAGATTCGAAAACGGCAATTTTGATCTAAAAGATGTACACGAACCAATGCGATATTTTACGCCTAACAAATTCAACGACTCAGCAACGTTAGCAAAAACGACGTGATCGGCGACACGGCGTTCTTCTGCAACACGACAACGCCCTCACTTAACTAAGCTAGCCATTCGAATGCTTGGCTGGGAAGTGCTGCCACATTCTCTGCATTCTTTCGACTTGGTGCATCAAGACTTCCATCTGTTCGACCCCTTTCGAATGCAGAGTTGTGTTTCACTCAAAAATGACCTGGGATTGAAGGCTTGCCTGGATGATTTCTTCGAGTGGAAACAAGGTGATTTTTACTGTTGGGGAATTGAACAGCTTGTTGAACGTTATTTAGATACCATAAACATCAACGCAGCATACAGTACTGATTAGTTTGTTGTTCACTTCTTGTTTATTTTTGTGGAAACATGAATTTAAAAAAGTAAACGCCAGAACTTACGGACCAACCTAATAGTGATATTAAATTAGGTGATTCTGGGAGAACTAAAGGTAGGATATGTGTTTTACTGTTTGGGCAGCAGAATAACTGCATAACTGCTGAATACCAAAGTGGAGACGATATAAAAATGTAGACTAGCAATAGCCTTAGAAGCGTTTATCGAAATTATAAATCTGTTATCAACGGATATGTAAGTGTTCGAAATTCTTTTCTGGAGTCTTCTATGGAGTGCGTCCATCTACGGAAATGAAGCACGGGTGATAAACGTTTCAGACACGAAGCACCTGTATCGACTGCTTATGTTCTTATCTCTCTCCTGTGGCTAGGGCTCCAAGTGAGGCGTCAAGCATATTTTTTCATGCTGTCCCAGAAGACAGCAAAATATTACGAATTTACTGCAGAAAGAGATGTCGGGGGGAAATGAACCATCAATGAACTTGAAATCTTATTAGTTTCCAGCTAAATAACGCTGTACAGTCACCTATGGAGAGTCACTTAAGGGTATGGACAAAGTGTCAACCACATGCGATTAAACCAGCAAGCGATGAGTATGTATCAAAATATTCCTGTCAGACTGTGACTCTTTAAGGAACAATTGTTTCTATATTTACATCTACATCAGTACTGCGCAAGCTACCTGACGGCGTGTGGCGGAGGGCACTTTTGGCACTAATTACTGATCCCCCCCCCCTTTCCTGTTCCACCCGCGAATGGCCCTCGGGAAGAATGATTGTCTGTAGGCCTATGCAGTAGCTCTAATTTCTCGAATTTCCTCGTCGTATCCATTACGTCAGATGTATGTGGAAGCAAATAATACTCAAATGTTGTCCGAATCCTCCCGGATGGCGGTCTTCCAAAATTTAATAGTAAACCTCTGAGTGATGGACAACGTGTCTTTCGTAGCGTCTGCACACTAGAGTTGGTTGAGCACCTCCGCAACGCTTACGCACCGAACAAACGTTGGATATTCTCTATCCCTTCTATCGCTCCTAACTGCTAAGAACCTCAGATAGAATAAAAAGAATATTCAAGAATCTGTCGAAGAAGCGTCTTGTAAGCCACTTCTTTCGTGGATGAGTCACATTTTCTTAAAATCCTTTCTATGAATCTCAGTCTATCATTTGCTTTCTTTCTATTTGTTTTATGTGGTCATTCCACTTAATATCGCTCTGGATAGTTACTCCAGAAATTTTACGGTAGGTATTGTTTTCTTGTTTTCAGGAATGACTCCTCAACAGTGCAGTTACAGAGTAGTGGACTCCTTTCCTGTATACGAACATGCGTAATATGTTACACTGATCTATGTTCAGGATCACTGCCAAAGCGTGCAACATTTATCAATCCTCTGTAGTCGAAGCGGGGGACTTATGACCTAACATGTTGAGTCCCATAGTGCTCAAAGCCATTTTTGTAGTCGAAGCTGCAAATCGGTACAGTCTTCTGGCGTTGATGCTTTCTTACAGACAACAGCGTCGTCTGCGAACAGGTTTAAAGGTCTTCCGACGATTTCTACTAGATCATTTATATACGTTGCAAACGGTAAGTGTCCTCTCACACTTGCTTCGGATACTTACTTCTGTCGATATTGTTCCGTTGAGAGAGACCTGTTGTCTCCCGTCTGCAACGAAGTCCTGAATCCAGTCTCAAGTCGGGTCCAGTACTCGGTAAGCTCGCATTTTTTCACTAAATAGCAGTGAGGGATGGTGTAAAATGCATTGCTAAACTGAAGGACTACGGAATCAGTCTGAGGGCAGTTTCCTACAGCGCTACGGATCTCATGAAGGAACAAAGCGAGCTAGTTCCGCAACATCTCTGCTTGCAGAATCCACGTTGATTTTTATAGAGGATATTTTCTTTCTTCAACAACGCCATAATTGTAGAGCATAAAACATTTTCCATAATTATAAAACAGTTTGAGTCAATCATATAGTCTTATTCCCCAAAAACGTCAGAATTCTTGAGCATCAAACATGACCCATAATCCTTCAACAGACTGACGTCAACGATAGAGGCCTATAGTTTTGTGTGTCTCGCCTATGACCCTTCTTGGAAATGTGAATGACCTACGCTTTTCACCTAGTCGCTAGTGACCTTTCGTTGCTCCAGCGAACTACGATAAATTATTGCTAGTTCTTTCGCATAATCTTTGTAGAATCTTACAGGTATTTCATCTGGTCTTGATGCCTTTCCATGGCAAAGCGAGTGAAGTAGCTTTTCTGTTCCGCGATCGGTTATCTCAGTCTCTAATTGCGACGTTCATATGATGACTGGAAGGAGGTCTTCCACTGCGAAACAATTTCGGAAGATCAAATTTAATATTTTGGAATTCTCTCTGTTACCTGGCGTTTCGGTGCCAGTACGGTCAGTGAGTGACCGAACAGTCGATGTCGAAGGTTTACTGATTTTGTGTGAGACCAAAACCTCATCGTGTTGTTAGTCAGATAGGTTCACAAAATTTTACTTTCAAAGTCACTAAACTCTTCTCTAATTGCCCTTTTTGCTTTCATTTTCGCTTTGTTCATCTTTCGTTTGCCTTCTAGGTTTTGACTTTCCTTGACTATGTGCTGAAGCTCTCTATGTTTACATGGCAGTTTTCTAACCCGGCTATTAGATCACGGTAGGTCTTTTCCACCGCTTAGGACTTTGCTTGGAACATACTTGTCTAAGGCATACTGAACGATGCTGTTGATCTATTTTTCCATTTATGCTCCATATCTTTGTCCTGAGCACTGAATATTTGTTGTTTACTACTTAGATATTCTGCAATTTGTATCCTGTCCTTTCTTAACATTCCTTGTAATACCCATAGTCATAGTTTTTATCACAGCCTTATGATTACTGGTACCATCCTCTTCGTTACCTGAAATGTTCAGATCTGTTTGTTGCGAGGAAGTCTCACAAGCTACCACATCGACATAGTTCTCTTATTATCTGTGCAAAGTAACTTTCAGACTAGACATTCAGAACTCTACCGGAACAGCTCCTGACCCGGGCGGTCTATAAAAGCACCCGTTTATCACTTTTGGCCGACCATTGATGCTTAACTCCAACCAGATTAGTTACATTCGAAATCCATATCCTCGATTTTGGTAGGAAATTCGTCTCTGATCCCAAAGGAGAGTTCCTCTAACTATAAAAACCCCATGTGCACGCCACACGCACTCCGCTACCCTAGCAGCCGCTTCCTGCATGTAGTGCACGCCTGACCTGGTAAGGCCCACCCGATAATGGAGGTCGAATAATTCAAATCTGATACCGTCGTAGATTAGTCTGAGCCTCTGGTTTAGACTGTCCACTTCAAACCAGGAGACTGGAGTCGTTCCTGTACACATTGCCAAGAACTTTGCTTAAATCTACAAATGCTGTGAACATAGGTTTGACTCTCTTCAGTGCATCTTCTACAAGTCTTAAGGTCAGTCGGGATTGCTTTGAGTATTTCTTTATTTGCCCGGAGCCCAAAATTGTCTTTCTTCAGGCGGGCTCCCACCAGCAGTTGCATACTACTGAAGATAATTTGCGGAAATACACTCATGCTCATAAATTAAGGATAGTTGCACAATGTGGTGCCACACAACGTGGCACTACACAAAACTGGCGCTAATAGCATAGCCACATAGGGAACTCACACAACACAGATCTGTAAGTCCACGGTATTGGTGATAAGTTGAGAAATCCGTCCCGAAACACATGTGCTACAAAACGCCAGTGGTTCCTGCGCATGCACCCCGACATCAATATGGGATATGAACACCATGCAAACGTACACAGGCCGCACAACGGGTTGGCATACTCGGGATCAGGTGGTCGAGCAGCTGCTGGGGGACAGGTTCCCATTCTTGCACCAGTGCCTGTCGGAGCACCTGAAGTGTCGCAGGGGTTTGAAGACGTGCAGCGAAACATCGACCGAGTGCACCCCAGACGTGCTCGATGGGGTTTAGGTCTGGAGAACAGACAGGCCACTCCATTCGCCTGATATCTTCGGTTTCAAGGTACTCCTCCACGATGGCAGCTCGGTGGCGCCGTGCGTTATCATCCATCAGGAGGAAGGTGGGACCCACTGCACCCCTGAGACGTCGGACATACTGGTGCAAAATGACGTCGCGATACACCTGTCCTGTCACAGTTGCTCCGTCAAAGACATGCAGGGGTGTACGTGCACCAATCATAATCCCACCCCACACCATCAAACCGCGGCCTCCATACACGTCCCTTTCAAGGACATTAAGGAGTTGGTATCCGGTTCCTGTTCACGCCTGATGAAAACGAGGCGAGAATCACTGTTCAGACTACACCTGGACTTGTCCGTGAACATAAGCTGGGACCACTGTTCCAGTGACCATGTACTGTGTTCTTGGCACCAGGCTTTTCTGGCTCTCCTGTGATTAGAGGTCAGTGGAATGCACCTTGCAGGTCTCCAGGCGAATAAACCATGTCTATTCAGTCGTCTGTAGACTGTGTGTCTGGAGACAACTGTTCCAGTGTGTGCTGTAAGGTCCCGAGCAAGGCTAGCTGCAGTACTCCGTGTCCGTTTGCGGGCACTGATGGTGAGATATCGGTCTTCTTGTGGTGTTGTACACTGTGGACGTCCCGTACTGTAGCGCCTGGACACGTTTCCTGTCTGCTGGAATCGTTGCCATAATCTTGAGATCACACTTTGTGGCACACGGAGGGCCCGTGCTACGATCTACTGTTTTTCAAAAATGGCTCTGAGCACTATGGGACTTAACTTCTGAGGTCATCAGTCCCCTAGAACTTAGAAGTACTTAAACCTAACTAACCTAAGAACATCACACACATCCATACCCGAGGTAGGATTCGTAGCGGACGCGCGGTTCCAGACTGTAGCGCCTACAGCCGCTCGGCCACTCCGGCCAGCTGCTGCTTTTGACCAGCCTCCAGCCGCCCTAGTATTCTATCCCTCATAACGTCATCAATACGTGTCCTTGGAGCCATTTTCAAAACACAGTCACCATTAGCACCTCTGAAAGCGTCTGCACACTCACTCGCTGTACCGTACTCTGACATGCACCAACACACCTCTGCGTATGTGGACTGCTGCCAGCGCCACCGTGCGACGACCGCAGGTCAAACGCACCGCATGGTCATATTCCGAGGTGATTTAAACCCGCAAACCGCCCACCAGAGCGTTTTTTCACCATGTATCAGCATTATACTTAATTTATGAGCGTGAGTGTAGTTTGCCACCATGAGTTATTAAACCAATAGTATAGTAGTATTCACTACTGCCTTTTTGAAACTGGAGATGTTGCATTATTCCTGAAGTCCGAGGGTATTTGGCCTGTCTCATAAATGCCCGATAATTACTGGAATATCGTTGTCATTGTATGTTCTTACAAGTATCTCAGTAATTCTAAGGTAATGCCATCCACTACAGATGCCTTGTGTCGACTCAGGTCGAAACCGTGTTGGAACCAGAACGTGCTAGCCAAATGTCGACACAACAAAGTCGTTTCCCATCGCGGTGGCTGGCGCTGTCATGGTATGTTCTTACAAGGATCGCAATAGTTCTGAGGTAATGCTATCCACAACAGATGCCTTGTTTCGGCTTAGGTGGAAACCTTGTTGGAACCACAACGTCCTAGCCAAATGTGAACACAACAAAGTCGTTTTCCACCGCGGAAGCTGGAGGTAATCATCTCCCACACGCGCGACAGTGCGGATTCGCCAGCCAGAGAGGTCGCCCCCGCGTTTAGCGCCAGCTCTCTGTGTGGGGCTGGGTGCGCAGCTGCCCTGGGGCACAGCCGCACGCCCAGCCGACCTTTGCACTGTCGCAGCCTGGGCCGCGCTATGACGTCTGTGTGACGGAAGCAGTGACCCAGGGTCGCATCCTCTGCGCTGCTCTTACTAATCCCATTGTCAGTGAAACGTCTGCGCCGCGCAAAGCATAACAGCACTGCAGTGCCGGCGTCCTCCCAAACACGCCAGCGGCGTCCAAATAATTACGCTCTTACTTTTTTAATCCCCAAAGCGATACGAACTGCGTTACTGTCCAGTAACTGCGTAGGGAGATGTAGCGATACATTTATTGGACCTGACGCAAGATGGGAACCGTTTTTCTCGTTTCTGTTTCAGACATATAGAAACGCGACATAAAGTGATTATACGTTACCATGGAATGTGCAGTGGTCGCTCTTCATTAAAGCTAATTCCTCGTCGATTTAGTTCTAGGGCTGAATGTAGTACATTTTTTGCTATGCCGCACGCTGAGAGCCAGTTACAGTATGTAGTGGTGGTTTTTATTTAGATTAAAGTTATCAATTTATCAATTATAATTTAATTGCATTTAAGAGTGGGTCTTGCAAAATGGTTACTAATGAAAGGATTAACTCTTTCAGCAACAGGAATACAAACACATTATTTTTCAGTTATTTATTTTCACCACGCAACTGGAATATCTTTGGAGGGAACATGCTTATTGCGCATGTTACCAACATCAAGCAGAAATAATAGTATCACTAATCGGTGTTTTCTATAATTAGACTGTTATGGTTCTTACCCCTGAAAATAACATTCGCTTCATTAACGAATTTTCATTTACATCTGCAGCAGCAACAATTTAGCACTGATGCTGCTACTAATGAATTAATGTGTGAAAACAGGGTAAATATGAGTGTTATTAATGTCTCAGTCTTAGCACAAAATGGAAACAAAAGTGATGTGCATAACACTATTTTTTCACATTTATTTATTAGTAATCGCTTTGTTCAGAATTGTTGCTGTTACGAAAATAGGCGTCCTCAAAAGGAGGGGGGGGGGGGGGGAGGGGGTAAGAAGAGGGCTCACTTGCTCCCTCCTGGAAACTGAGGGTACAGACCTCACTACCGCATGTTTCTAGCAATAGTTGCCTGTAATTTTAATAAATTGCGGATTTACCATTGCCTAGCGCGATAGGAATTATTGTAATTTCTGTTTCTACACTTTGGGGAAACATGATTGTAATTTTTAAAGTTCAACTCAGTGTCTACACTTTAGTTAGAAATAATATGACATTTTCCCCTATTATTCTTTTTTGGTATTCAACAGGATTTTCTCAACCGTTATGATCTTTTCTTCCGTTTGAGATTTTTAAATTTCCCTGAAAATCTAATATTGACCGAGCGAGGTGGCGCAGTGGTTAGCACACTGGACTCGCATTCGGGAGGACGACGGTTCAATCTCGCGTCCGGCCATCCTGATTTAGGTTTTCCGTGATTTCCCTAAATCGCTCCAGGCAAATGCCGGGATGGTTCCTCTGAAAGGGCACGGCCGACTTCCTTCTCCGTCCTTCCCTAATCTGATGAGACCGATGACCACGCAGTTTGATCTCTTCGCCCAAACAACCCAAAAATCTAACATTATTGGCATATGAAAAAAAAAATAGTTTTTGTGACTAACTGATTTAATACTATGTATTTAATCATAATAAGGATGTAATTTTAGATCGTTCAATCAAAATTTTGGCATTCGTATTCATATTAATAACTAGAACTCTATGCTTATCTTACACTAATGAAATATGCTTACGATTTCGGCACCTAAAAACATTGGGTCGATACCTGTAGGTCGTTTGTGATATAACAAATAGTAGTCCTTACACTTCCACCTGCTGATATGAAACCGTTATGTGAGACTATGTCAAACTTTTGTATTTGGACTTCAAAAATGTGTAGTTGTGTATGCTTTATACAATATCTGTGAACCCTATAGAACTAACTTCCTGCGTGATGTATAACTGTATTAACTTTATGCCTAATCTTCATATAAGAACTTATAATGCAGAACATTTATGCAATCCTTTAATTGTGCAACATCGGTATTTATGTCAACCAAAGCAACGTTTGCATACGTAGCTGCGCAGGATTCTTGCATCATGACTGAACTGGTTCTCGAATACAAAGTGTACCTACCCACTGTTATCACTATAAAACAACACAATATTCTTAACACACCACTGAGAATCCGATAACACGCTTGGCCTAATAACTATAACTGATAGACACGTGGGATAAACATGTATTGTAGCTGAAGATAATCTGGATCTCTGTAAAATGAATAAATACTCATTATTTCTTAAACACACTAAACAACCTCTAAACCTGGTCCTAAGAAAGTTGTGGCTTACCTGTGAAACAACGGAAACACTGGAAGAAGTCACGCTGCTTGTGATATTACATTAACAAATCTAACTTGATGTAGTGCGAGTACGCCAAGCGTCGTTAAACCATTCACCAACTATCGGACCATGCTAGCTGCAATGCGTTTCTACATAATCCTTCTTAAAAATTTTGAATAGGCAAGTGGAATGTGAAGACTCAATAAGGAATAACTTTAAAACTGTTGTGATATAGTTGTGGATTAACCATGAACGGCTAACGCAAAAAAAATTAGAGAATGTGAACATGTATACATTGATGATCATTGTTATTTTCCGCCTCGATAGCTCAGTGGTCAGCGCGGCCGAATGCTATGCGGACCGGGTTCGATTCCCGGCTGGGTCGGAGATTTTCACCGCCCACGGACGGGGTGTTGTGTTGTCTTCATCATCATCGTCATATCATCCCCATCGACGTGTCGAAAGACTTGAACCAGGCGACCGGTCTACTCGACGGGAGGCCCTATCCACAAGACATTTCATTTCAGTTTCATCATTGTTATGAACAGTTACTGTACTTCCGATATAGAACACAAAACTCACGAAGTGAACACTTTTGACAAAATTTCTTCAGTACTTTAAAAAGAAAAACGTAAAGAGTGATGTGAGTTCATGCATATTATGAAATGCTTAAATCGACAATGTTCTAATAGCGAAACAAAGGTTGCAGTATTGAAAATGCTTAAACTGGAAACGCCGTCTTAACATGGAATTCCATTTCCTGCAATATCATCGCACGCGAGTGCACATCCAGATATTATCTCGTTTGATATATTCCAAGATGTAGCCATTGCATTCCAAAGTCAAGCCTCCACACAAATAAGAAAACGCAAGATGCTCCCAAAGCTCGACAAAGAAGTGCTAGCACGGACTACGTGATAACAAAGTAAACTTTTGTGTCCAAAGGGTTCCCTCTGTATATGTATTCAGCATATACGCCCTATGTGGCAAATATTGCAAACAAAACTGTCACCTCTCATAATATGAGAAACCTGACAAAGTTTTCTGTAATTCCTATCAGATTTAGCTTTCTGGGCATCACACGTTCTCTAACTCACCGAGTCAGTTACATAAAAAATGACAATTTTAGAGTGAATAAATTACTGCGGACGCCCATGGCTACGCCTGCAAACCGAAATGTTTCCGAAGAGGAAAAGTTACTTTTCGTAGTTCAGTACCACAACGGCATAATTCCAGTTGACTTCCAGAATGAGCCACTTCACGTCCTGGAAATAAAGACTCACAACGTAATAAAGAGTAAATATCGCAGGTATAATTTGTACAACTGTATGGCTATACTAAACTCAACTTAATCCGAACAGACTTTGGGCGGCCGTACGGTAGCGACCGACTGCCGTGTCATCCTCAAACAATAGGCGACACTCGATGCGGATATGTGGAGGGGCATGTGGTCAGCAGATGGCTTTCCCGGCCGTCAATTTTCGTGACCGGAGCCGCTACTTATCAGTCAAGTAGCTCCTCTCTTGGCCTACCAAGGCTGAGTGCACCCCGTTTGTCAACAGCCCTCGACTTACCCGGATGGTGATCCATGCAAGTGCTAGCAAAACAACTGTACGGCCATAACGGTTTATAAGTCCTGTAGTGTGACAGTGTTCTGCTAGTCAGTACGAATACGTTGAGAAATTTTCACCTGCAGCTGAGATTTACATATCTCTATCAGTCACCAACTTTGGATTATATATATTTGCAAACCGATGAGCTTACTTTAAAATAATCACAATAGGATGATGCGATACTAGTATCTATGTACCACTAAATGAACGAAGATTAGACATATGACACCAGAAATTAAAAACAGAAAAATTTCTTTTGAAAACATTCACAGTGTGATGAAATGCTTATTTGTTGTAGGTCATAGCTCCAAATTCGACGTTTCTCTTCACACTTCCACTTTGGCGAACTAGGAGTCACCATCGTAGCGCACTGCAGCAGACATTATTAAAACAGAAATGTAGCTACGCAGTCATATGCAGTACAAAACCTAAAAATGGTAGTGGCGGTTCCAGACTGTAGCGCCTAGAACCGCTCGGCCACCCCGGCCGGCCGGTTGAGTGTCATTTCAATGATAAATGACTACAAGAAACAAACTTTTCGGGGTGGCTTTCAAAACAAGATGAATATGCTAGAGATTGTAAAACATGCCATGCAAGTTCTTCAGTGAAATACGACACAGTGACAGTGGTAAAGCATCATTCCAGTGCCTAGACTCACATTGAGAAGGTGTGGGATGTGTTAAGAAACTCCACGGTTTCCAGGTACTTTGTACCAGCGGGAAGTAGGCAGTAAGAGGACGTGTCAGCAAAAACTCCGTATATTTATCAATTCTATCATTGATCGATTTATAGGTATTTTTACTCTCATAGACCAAATCTTATTACAGTGTTGCTTCAGATAAGAAGTTACCAACGTTATAATATTGGTTCAAAGTACACTTAGCGTTGCCAAGCTACGCAGCACACTAAATTTTTTGTGAGTAGGTTCGGTAAGAGAAATTGCGGAGTGAATTTATTCAGTACTGTGATGTGAGAAATCCCGTGAAACACAACATACAATACTGGTAGCTATCGATATAGGCATCGTTCCTCGGCCTCAAATAGAGAATATCGGAAGATGTATCCGGAAGTGTATGTTTTACAAAGGAGAAAAGACTGCTGGAGAACTCTTCAGATAGTGTAAAGCTGATGGCTCTGCCATCTTACCGTCCTAGAGGTATACATGCTTCTAAGTCCGAATATTTAGAAATGGATTTTAAAAAAAATGGTTCAAATGTCTCTGAGTACTATGGGACTCAACATCTTAGGTCATAAGTCCCCTAGAACTTAGAACTACTTAAACCTAACCAACCTAAGGACATCACACACACCCATGCCCGAGGCAGGATTCGAACCTGCGACCGTAGCAGTCCCGCGGTTCCGGTCTGCAGCGCCAGAACCGCACGGCCACCGCGGCCGGCAAATGGGTTCAGCTGACGACTTGTGACGACATACTGTTTATAAAACACCACTCGCTGACTCCCGCCACGTCACGTCAGCCCTTAAATATATGAATGATCGCCGTTTCCGGTTTTAGCCTTATGAAACGCACTGGATTAGCCCAATTTCGAGTTTGAATGTCCGGACCTGGCAGTAGTGTTTCTTTGTTGTTAAATAAACATAGCACACTAAACTAATTCACAAAGCTTAAGTAGATTACATTTCTTCCAGCATTACGAAAAGGCGAAATTCTAAATATCCGAAATGGCTATTTACCATTTCTTATTGTGTTACCGGTAGGATTTTTGTAGCATACTACCTCTGTTTATGTTGTGTTCCATCTTCGAGCTGTTTACTCGTATCATTATGCTGTGTATGTAAAACATGTTTTATGTCGAAATCTATCCTTCGTCAAGCCTATGTAATTTCGTACCAGGGTACGATTTAAATTAATGTGTATTCTGAATTGTCAAAACAAACTGTGATATAACATTTCCAGTGTTCAGATGGGCACATTGCGAAAGCCCAAAGCCGAAAGCCAATAAATAAAAGAAATTGCTCTTTGATCTAATGTGAAAATCCCAGATTCTTACGTGGTTTGGTGTGAATACGATCATTAAGGTAATATTGCAGTGCACATGTTACGGCACGTGGCGTGCTCCACGAAGCGCTGTTTTTAGCTGCTGTAGGAGGATGCGGCGAGGAATTTGATTTGGCTGCAGTTGGGGTGCGCCACGTCGGCAACTTTACAACAGCACTTCAAAGAAGCCCACAAAGGAAGTAGGCACGGTACACAAGAGCGGCTATCTTCCCCCTTCGTTTGATCCACAGTACAGCAGCGTGCTTATTATTATGGAAGGGAGAACCACTCACATACGAAACCTTCTAAATATAGGATGGTAATTGCTATAGTACCGTCTCACTGTGATCAGCCACATGATCTACAATTGGCTAAACGAGAGCTTCTGTGTAATCACAGGAAATCACTTCTAAGGGTGTTACAAAAAGGTACGGCCAAACTTTCAGGAAACATTCCTCACACACAAAGAAAGAAAATATGTTATGTGGACATGTGTCCGGAAACGCTTACTTACCATGTTGGAGCTCATTTTATTACTTCTCTTCAAATCACATTAATCATGGAATGAAAACACACAGCAACAGTACGCACCGGCGTGACTTCAAACACTTTGTTACAGGAAATGTTCAAAATGTCCTCCGTTAGCGAGGATACATGCATCCACCCTCCGTCGTATGGAATCCCTGATGCGCTGATGCAGCCCTGGAGAATGGCATATTGTATCACAGCCGTCCACAATACGAGCACGAAGAGTCTCTACATTTGGTACCGGGGTTGCGTAGACAAGAGCTTTCAAATGCCCCCATAAATGAAAGTCAAGAGTGTTGAGGTCAGGAGAGCGTGGAGGCCATGGAATTGGTCCGCCTCTACCAATCCATCGGTCACCGAATCTGTTGTTGAGAAGCGCACGAACACTTCGACTGAAATGTGCAGGAGCTCCATCGTGCATGAACCACATGTTGTGTCGTACTTGTAAAGGCACATGTTCTAGCAGCACAGGTAGAGTATCCCGTATGAAATTATGATAACGTGCTCCATTGAGCGTAGGTGGAAGAACAAACTAAAATGAAATGGAAATTAAGCGTTTTCGGACACATGTCCACATAACATCTTTTCTTTATTTGTGTGTGAGGAATGTTTCCTGAAAGTTTGGCCGTACCTTTTTGTAACACCCTGTATAAGTGTATGAGATTCTGTAATTAGCAAATATTCTGTGCTCCACATTCCAGGGAGCGCGGAAGAACCCCTCTTGCGGCCCCCCCCCCCCTCTCCGCCACAGTCTTGCGGATTCCAATGAGGAGAAGGGTGTTTACCCATCGGCTCGAAAGGCTGCCAACTTTTATCCCTATGTGTGCCGTGCAGCGGCTCTGGCATAAATTACGACACGGAAGAAACAAGATTTCTTGAAAGCACATCATACAGACTCTCATTCCAAACACTCCGTACGTTATTTATTTCTCATGACACACACATCACGAGATGTCGCCATGCCATTAGATCGCTAGTGTTGCCAGAGGTACCTGTCCGAGGCCGAAACTGGGCACCCGCTTCCATAAATTCCAAACCAGGGAAACCTGTGCCTTATCCGTAGCTCGCTGACAATTGGACCAAACGAACCGAGCTAAATGTTCAATGGGACGGATGTCAAACGGCCCACCGCGCGCTTCACAGTCTTAAAAGAAAAAATTCGCCGTCTGACTAACTAGCATTTTTTCAACGACGTGTTCACACTTAAATGCGTCTCGTCGTCCCATCATCCCACCTTGCCCCGTATCCTGTCTCTCTCGGTCAAACAGTGAAGGAGATATTCACATCTTCCCCACAACTCGTTTCCCAATCAGTCAAGGAATTTTCTTCCCCTCCCCCTCCCCCCCCACCCCTCTCTTGTGCTCTCATCCTCCGCCCATGCCTTACCTCACTATCACTACTGTCAGTGCCCACAGTCTAAATCCTGCCTGAATGTATTTTTATCGTTGCACTTTTCACAAACAAATACAAAATGCATATAGCCATTATTGGATCCACTATTAATGTTATAAAAATTTACCGGTTTTTTGTTTCGTACTTGATATTGTACCTCCTGTAAAACGTTTACCGAAGTGCATGTAATCTAACATATGAGGAATCTATACAGGCCCCTCAGTTTTGCAAGGATAAACAAGAAAATTATAAAAAAGAATATTGTCACATCAATAGCTCTGTGTCAGACGGTAACAGAAACATCCACGAGCTCAGATCTTAGACGGATTATTCGCAAAATAATTATTTTATTATTGTTTAAAGTTAATATAAACGATCTGATAATGTTGTGAGAGTTTTGGGAGAGTTAATGGCTGAATGTGCGGGTATTAATAAGCCAAATATAGAACACCGCACAGAAAAAAAATACAAAAAAGAGGAATTGTCTGCTTTCAGGATTTATGATGCCTCTGACCACTATTGGACTTAACTTCTGAGGTCATCAGTCCCCTAGAACTTAGAACTACTTAAATCTAACTAGCCTAATGACATCACACACATCCATGCCCGAGGCAGGATTCCAACCTGCGACCGTAGCGGTCGCGCGGTTCCGGACTGAAGTGCCTAGAACCGCTCGGCCACCCTGGCCGGCCAGAATTTATGAGCAGCACTTTGGAACACCCATACCGACCACAGACGGTGGAATTTAAACAAAATAATCCCGAAACGTTAAGCACTTGTAAATTAATTGCATGGTTTATCAAAATAAAAAATTGAAATTTCGGTAGTTTTGAGAAAAATTTGGATACCAAAAGTGTCTCGCTAAGGATTTGCGCTTTCGTGGACGGATCTCCATCTGGTGTAGGTCGTGAGTAGAAAAGTGACGTGACTAGCATTTAATAACTTCATATACAGTAATTTCATGGTGTCGCAGGAATGCTTTGTTCATTTAACCGTCAAGTCACGTAGGACGTCGATGACCGCGAGAAATTATTACGTAAAATTTCAATAAGCAATATATCAACGACCAAATTATTTGTATTTTATAAATTCCTACAAACGGCTCTCATGGAAATGTCGAAGAGATTAATCTCTACACATAGACAAAAATATGAGCTGTCGTTTGTCGAACACTGTATAACGGAGAACAATCGAAACAAAGCTTACTTTTACAGTAACGTGTACTGCTTCACATGCATTTTAAAATAATGCCAACAATAATGCATGTCGTCGCTCGATAGTCATTTCGACAGCTAATGCCTATACAAGTCGTTATTCATTTAAAAAGAATCCTAGTTTTTAAATATTGTTTAATACAAATAACTTATATTTCGTAGCCAACTGATTTAATGGAATTGTCACACTGGCAGTGGGGAAGGGTAAGCATTCATTGGGGTGACGTGATGATACGGATACAATAAGTCAGTGATGAAGCTGTGTAACAATACAGTCAGTGTTCTAGTAACATTAAGTAGGGGATATATGAATTAAATTAATAACTCGACGATCATTAATTATTGGATTGCACAAAATCTGCAATGAAGTGCAACACAATTTACATATATCTGAACAAAATTTTTTGGGAATGTGAACTGCACGTTTCATATGGGGAAACCTATTAGTCATTAACATACCGCTTTTGTGCGTTGTTCCGTATATTTTTCTTATGACGTTGAACGCGATAAATTTTTTCCTCACAGAGTGTAAAGTAACTCATTGTTCGTATGGTTCATTTTTTCTTGGCCGTCACCGAAACGCGAGACGCATTTAATAAATCAGTTAAATGAATTTAACATTATCTTTGCGTTGCATATTTACTATTTAAAACGTCAGCATATTCTCATTTGCCCAACTTTATGTTTTATAACATTTCGTTGCCTAAAAGAGTTGCTTTGTTTCACTAACTGTAATTAAAAGCATGCTTCAGTACTAGCCTCTGTAGTTTTAATTACAAAACGTATAGGAGTTGTTAAGGGGAATAATGATTTTCAAAACTGAGGACTGCCATTCACTTAAATAAAATTTTCTTACGAATTCGCAGAGCGTGCGTAAGCATTCCACAATACACATCCAGCTGTAGCAGATGTTGTTCCACCGTTTCATCTGATAACCTTCTTCGAGGGATTCTGGCGATAGTAATTGCTTTGGTGTTAAGAATGACAGGACATTCACGAGAAAGTTCCACTACTGTACACTTTCAGCAGCTGACGGTAGTAGCTCAGTGAG
Source organism: Schistocerca piceifrons (assembly GCF_021461385.2). Classification (NCBI taxonomy): domain Eukaryota; kingdom Metazoa; phylum Arthropoda; class Insecta; order Orthoptera; family Acrididae; genus Schistocerca; species Schistocerca piceifrons. Next base: position 151,604,972 of record NC_060138.1, on the reverse strand, counting down.
TTGTCTTCCACATCATTACGCTATGTATACGAAGACTAGGGTGATTGGAACGTTTATTACTGTCAATGAATCCGTTTAACGATAGTAAAGGGAGCTGTAGAAGACAGAGACTAAAGGGGAAGTCAGGGATTGGAATGTATCCATCAAGTAATTGAGTATGTTGGGTGTAAGTGCTTCTCTGAGGTTAAGAGATTGGCACAGGAGGGAAGACATGGCGTGCCACAACACACCAGTCCGGCGACTCAGGACACCCACTCCCCTCCTCCTAAAAATAACTACATACCTAAACAGGCCCTGTGGCAGCGATCAGTGGTAAAGTAATCCTGTTGAACTGCAGTATGCACCACTTTTAGTCACTAGTCATGCCCCTGCAACCTTTCCTTCACAGTTGTCTGTTTTCCAAAAAGTTTGGCAGGAGCAGCTGTATTGTGAGTTTTTGTTTCACATCTGTCGTCGTACAGATGGTTCTAGATTCATATTAAGCAAGGGAATTAAACCTGAAGGAGTGGTATTCTCATTACTGGTAACAACTATCTGCCTTACTGCCTCTGTCAGTAATGTTTATCCAATAATTCTGTACACGATTCTGGTTCTAGAGATACACTCCTGGAAAATAAATTAGCACCCAATTTTAATGGTTCAAATGGCTCTGAGTACTATGGGACAACTTCTAAGGTCATGAATCCCCTAGAACTTAGAACTACTTAAACCTAAGGACATCACACACATACATGCCCGAGGCAGGACTCGAACCAGTGACCGTAGCGCTCGCGCGGTACCAGACTGTAGCGCCTAGAACCGCTCGGCCACCCCGGCCGGCGCACACCATTTTAAAGGTCTCCAGTTCATTCAAGATTTATTGTTGCTACCGCGCATATGGAGTACATGAAATGATTACATTTACAGATCAAAAGCACAAGTGGTTCTGAGGCACGAGATATCGACCCATGCTGAAACACCCACACGGGCGGCAATGCAGGCGCTGACTCTGGCGTCCAGTCTATGGCACAGATGGCGGATACTGTCCTGGGATACGTTATGCCACGTCTGCTCGACTGGTTCACGTAGTTCTGTAATGGTTATTGGCTGATGAGTAGCACGGGGCATTTCTCGTCCCATCATATCCCAGATGTGCTCGATTGGAGACAGCCCGGAGAAGTTGTGATAGTTGAACATGTAACACGTCAGCCTCAGTTGCAAATAGAAACCAATCTTTACCCAGGTTTCAGCCAAAATAATTTGGCCTTCTTCAGAAGCCAGTGACAGTAAACTATTGCATGCCAAAGTTTGGCCATGTCAAGTATAAAACTGTAGTAGCGTGGTAACCAGCCATAAATCTACATTACTTGGGCTGGAGGGAAACGGCAGGCCCCACTGCGCGGACGAGGTCGGTAGGCCGCGAGAGTTGCGCCGGAACTAAACGCGGCGAGCAGCTGTGAAGCGAGCATAGCTGATGGTGCTTCTTGTGCATGCGCGCGTGGAAATATAGATACATAACAGTAGATATCTTAACATTAGGAATTGGATTAATATAACCATTAAACCTTTAATGGCGTAGTATGTAAAAGAACTTCGTTCTGAAGAGAACGATACCCCGATAACAGATTCGGAGCCCCTAAGAAAGACTAGCTATTACTCGGCAAAATTATTTCTCAATTTTGAATACATTGCTGAAACTTTATCTGGTTCATTAATAAAAGTACGTGTGGCTATTTACAGGAATGATATGTAATATCGTGGAGAGTACATCAGTGTGACTAAGCGTCAATAAACGCAACCACTACGCTTTACTAATAATATGTAATTCGACACAGTATACGTGCATGTACCTTGTTCCATTGTATTTATTGCGTTATACGCTAAATTTATAAAAAGGTCCTCGGAAACACAACACTTAGCTTTATACTTTTGTAGTACCACGATTAACGTTTTACGTCATGTTAAGTTATTACTTGTATGTTCTGCCAGGCTTACCCAGTTTCTAACTACCCTACGCAATTTTTGTTAATGCTATCTTCATTACTGCAACTAATGTTATGTTAATTCAAATTCATTTACTTTTACGTTTAGGCCAAAGTATTTTGGTTGAAACCTGGGTGAAGATTGGTTTCGATTTGCAGCTGAGGCTGACATGTTATATGTTTACTGACGTCTTGCAGAGCACGTTGGGTTTTATGGACAGTGTGGACGAGCATTATCCTGTTGCAAGAATGGAGAGAGAACGGGTCTAACAACATTCTGCACATACCGAGCACTGATCAGCGTTCCTCTAGAAACACCGAAGTTGTAGCTTGTCGCACTGCAGACCACCAGGTCTGGGGTGGGGCCAGTCTTGGACGAATGCGCACTATGAGACAGCGGTCATCAGGTGCACGTCGTACGTGCAAATGACTATCCCTTGCTTTCAGGCAGAATCTGCTTTCATCACTGAAGACCAAGACGCACCACACTATCTTTCAAGTGGCACTCTGACGGCAACAGTCGCGCCGTGCATTTCGATGTTGTTAGTGAGTGGAAGACGGACTAGAGGTGTTCGTGCCGATAGTCCCACAGCTAATTACCAATTTGCAACAGTTCGTGTTAACACGTCTGGACTCACAAGCCCTCTTATCTGTGGTGTGATAGCTGTACGATCTGGCACTGCTGCTCTTACAATATGGCGATACTGGTACGGTCTATGCTGCTTGGATGTTCAGAACCTCGTCTACAGGTGTTCGAACGATTACATGACTACTGATACTAGCATTGTCACACAACTGACGCCGTACGTCCAAATTGTGTAGCAGTTCTCCGAAAGAACCACCCCACCACTCGGAAGGCTGCAATTTGACCCGTTTCAAACTAGCTCAGTTGACTGCAGGAAGCACGAGTGCGTCTCTATGGCATGGTTGCCTGCTTGTTGCAAGCTTCTGCACAACACTGAGCGTTCTAGCTATGAGCATTCCCTATTAAAGGATAGACACAGATGGCGCTCTGGCTGCTATGCCACTACGCTATTTGTTGGCGGACGACGTTGAAACCTTTGCCAATACGTCAGATATCCCCCGGGTGGCATATGCCATCATCAGATCAAAATCGACATCGTCTTCTCAGGTATACCATTTTTTCCGGTAGTGGAGTACCTCAGTACCTCAACATACAACGTAGTAGATTTGAGAGTGACGTCACCGAGACCTAAATCTGGAATCTGGATGGTGGACGCGGATTTCGACCATCGTCCTCCGGAATATGGATCCAATGTGCTAACCTCTGCGCCAACTCTCCTGGTCGTACAGATATAGAGCACAATATTATGGAATATAAAAATGCGACAGGTTGCTGAAAGGTGGTAATTTCAACAGGTTGACTGAATGATCTTGAAATGGCGGGGGATGTCTCTGTTGTGGATTGGCAAGAGAGCCAACCCGGTGTGAGAGGAAGCCGAAAGGCACGCGTTTTAGCTCACGCAGGCTGGCGTGAGGTCTGGAACAGGTCAAGGAAATTAGACTAGCAAAAAAGGACGTAGCTGTGGAATACTTAACTTTAATCCATAAATGGTGAACATCGCTCTTGACGGTACATGTTTTACAGCATCAATAGTAACTGGTAATGGCGCCTTGCTAGGTCGTAGCAAATGACGTAGCTGAAGGCTATGCTAACTATCGTCTCGGCAAATGAGAGCGTATTTTGTCAGTGAACCATCGCTAGCAAAGTCGGTTGAACAACTGGGGCGAGTGATAGGAAGTCTCTCTAGACCTGCCGTGTGGCGGCGCTCGTTCTGCAATCACTGATAGTGGCGACACGGGGGTCCGACGTATACTAACGGACCGCGGCCGATTTAAAGGCTACCACTTAGCAAGTGTGGTGTCTGGCGGTGACACCACAGTCTCCGATGTTGATGGAGCTGGCATTATAATAATGCTGACCGTTGTTGCTGGAAGTGCTGTGTAGCACCTGAGGATCATCTTCAGTGTCTCAATTACCAGTACCGACTAAAAGCTCGTTTGTCCCAGAAAAAAAGGAAAACGTAATGCGTGAGATAGTCTATTTATTTATGTGTATACAGAGCACAGTCGGTGACCTGATCCCCATATGCAGTCCCACTGAGAACACATTCCACTGCCTTCTTCTTCTTCTTCTTATTATTATTATTTATTGACTGGAGGATGGTGGAAACCGCCAAATTGCCATTCTCCAGCCGTAACATTATTGATTTTACAGTTTTACGAGGGTTATTCGGAAAGAAAGGAACGATCGGTCGCGAAATGGAAAATACAGTGAAAATCTGATGAACCTTTCCACAGATGCACTTGGCACTGTGTCTAGTACGCCCATCGATTGTACCATGTCGCTCTTTCCAGTTCTGAGCTCACAGTTATAACATTAAGATGGCTAGAAATTAGCGTCTTGCGCTAAGTATGAGGGCCTGGCGCAAGATTTCGCCTGAATGTATGAAATCCACATAACATAACTGCCATGCAGTTCGTTGTATACGACAATTCTCGGCCGCACTTTGCAAGGGCAATGAAGATGCTCCTGCAGCGTTTTCGATGGGAAGTGTCTGATCGCCCACGCTACAGCCCGTAATTGGCTACTCCTCAAGTTCATCTCTGCTCAAATGAACCGCTGGCTGTGAGACAATATTTTGACACAGACAACGAGCTGCAGTCCAAAGTCTAAATTGTCGAAAAGCACTGGCTGCTGTATTGTATAACGAGTGAATGGAAAAGTTGGTACAACGCTAAGACAGATGTCTAAGTCTGTGCGGCGACTGTGTAGAGAAGTAGCTGGAAGGTGTAGCTAACCGTTGAAAATAAAACAATTTTGATTTTCACTGTGGTTTCCATTTCGCGACCTATCGTTCCTTACTTTCCGATTAGCCCTAGTAGTTTAATTACATTTATGAAGGTTAAATAGTTGATTATTTGATGTATAACATCACATGGTGTGTAAGCGATTAGAGTTGCAATTCTCCCTGGCAGTTAGAATGGCCCCCAGATAGTATTAGTGCTTTTCGTATTTGCGTGTTCTGTCGAGCACACAGTGACAGCGAGATCACCCGATCTGTCCCCAATAGAGCATGTGAGAGGTCACATCAAAGTTCAATGCCTAACTGATAAGTGGGCTCATAGTGTCAGGTTCATTGTAAATTTGACTCGAATTTGTAATCACTGAAATAACAATACTTACCCACTGAACCAGGAAAGTTTCATTCTGTTTTCCCTTCCCCTTCTGGTGCCACACTTTTCTTGTCAGGCAGCATAAATAAATTTTTTAAAAGGATATGATGGGAACTGCAGGTGAGTTTGGGTGTAGATTGAGATATGAGAAGTTTGAGAAGGATTTTACAAGAAAAAGGATGTAGGGTGTCTATGAAAGAACGAGCTGAAGGTGGGATATAAGTGTTAACAGATGAGTGGTACCCCAGCTCAGCAACGAAAGAGTAGGTTGCAGCCTTGATTTGGGTTGAGGCTGGCGTTGGATGTATAGGGAAAATTAAGTTTTGAAGGAAGGGTAGATCTGAGGGATAAGTTCATGATCTCCGACGGTAAGACGATTGAAATTTGGAGAATGATAGGGGGACTTGCATATATAGTGCTGTGGCTTAAGCTCGTCGGAGATACAGAAGATGTGAAGCTGCTCTGAATGTTTGAGATATGGGAACTTTACGAGCCAGCACAGGATACGAGTGGGAGTGGCGCGTGTCCGCTACGTTGCGAGCCATTCGTGGTAAGACTGAGATGACAAAGGCGCCGCATATGAAACGATCTGGACAGTGCTGTCACCACTTTCTGTGGTACAGTACTGGAGATGCAGCCGTCTTAATAGCAAAACGCAAGTGTAAAGGATGGAGGAACTCGCCGCGCGCATCCATAGAGGCAACATCTTACGCCGAACTCACGAAACTGTGACATCTCATGCTTTTGTGCTGAAGATGGATGTTTGCTCAGCTTTCTTCCTTTCACACTTTCTTTTCGTTTCGTTCCTTTTTGGTTATTCGAGAGAGCAGGTATGGCGGAATCAGTGGAAATATATTTGTTAGTAGCATTCTGATTTTCTGTTGTTGGTAGCACTGAAAGAACGAGTATCATCGTTGAACGTGGCTGTAGCACGTCGAAAAATGCCGCATGAGTAAGCTGTTAGACCTTCTGCAGCGTGAAATGTTGCTATGCAATCACGACTCAAGACTTGCCCATACAACTTTACTCATTCGAGCCTTTAGATCTTAACAGATGTTCTGCTGTATATCTTGATATGAGTGGCACCCCTGGAAGAAAGGATACTGCGGAGCTGTGACTTAGCCACAGCTTGGGGGATTGCTTCCAGAGTGAAATTTTCACTCTGCGGTGAAATGGTGCTGTTCTGAAACTTCCTGGCAGACTAAAACATCGTGCTGGACCGCACACGGGGTCGTGTTTCACTCATACCTGGATTGCTCAGTTGGAAAGACGATTGCGCGCCCTGGCAGCTTACGGGTTCGAGTCTCAGTTCAGTATACAATTTTAATCTTCCAGGAACTTTCGAAACAGCGCACATTCCACTCTAGAATGAAATTTTCGTTCCAGAAGTAATCTTCAAGGCTGTGCATAAAGTCATCATAATATCATTTGTTGTGGGAATACTAGTTCCGCACGGTATTCATGAGAACTTGTGCGAAATAGGAAGGTAAGCTAGAGGTACTGGCGGAATTGAAGCTGCGAAGGCTGGTCGTGAGTCGTACTTGGAGAAGTGAGTCGGTAAGAAGAAAGGCTCCAGATTCGAGCCACGACCCGACGCACAGTTTTAACCCGTCTTTCATGGAGTTTAATAACAAGCACAGTCCGTTACCAGAGAAATGAGGTTTTGCGCTATGTGTTCAGGAAGTGTGCGTGTGGATGGGGACGATATGCTTGCAAAGTGGTTGGTCTCGTAGGTAATGAATTACTGTACCATAGATAATATGCTCATTTAGTAGAATGATGAGCAGCAAATAAATTTGCGGTTCACATGCTTTACTTCTTTATGTACAAGATTGCAATCCACACGTTTCTAAGTATCACAATGGCTTGACATTAATGAAAAAATAATATATTCGTCTCAGACACTGCTCATAGTATTAGTGAAGTATATACTTATTCTAGCGATACAGCCAAGATTCGAATGGGTAGCCTTTCAAGCTATCGGTCACAAGTATGCACCAGAATAGTATCTTCAATAGGTCCGCAACACCTTTTCCCATTTACAGAGGCGGGACAACGAGATGCCTTTTGCTGAGTGCAGGGCACGTGGACATTCTGGTTAATGAAGCGGCAGATGCCGAAACTAAGAATGACTCCTTGCAAAAAACGGTTTCTGAATGTGCTACCCCTGTACACACAGTTACCTCACTAATGAGGCAGAGAGTCCTGCGTCTGGGTGAGGGTTGAGGCAGAGGGTGCTGCATCTGGGAGAGGAGGAGTGGCTAGGGTTGGGGCAGAGGGTCCTACATCTGGGAGAGGAGGAGTGGTTAGGGTTGAGACAGAGGGTCCTGCATCTGGGTGAGGATGAGTGGTTAGGGTTGAGGGAGACGGTCCTGCATCTGGGAGAGGAGGAGTGGTTAGGGTTGAGGAAGAGGGTCCTGCATCTGGGAGAGGAAGACTGATTAGTGTTGAGGGAGAGGGTCCTGCATCTGGGTGAGGATGAGTGGTTAGGGTTGAGGGAGAGGGTCCTGCATCTGGGAGAGGAGTAGGGTTAAGGCAGATGGTCCTTCATCTGGGTGGGGATGTGTGGTTAGGGATGAGGAAGAGGGTCCTGCATCTGGGTGAGGATGAGTGGTTAGGGTTGAGGGAGAGGGTCCTGCGTCTGGGAGAGGAGGAGTGGTTAGGGTTGCAGAACAACAGGCTGTAGCCCGTGAAACCAATGACACGAACGTGGTGTTCCTCCATTCGGCGGCTGCGGAGGTAGGAGGTACTCTTAACGCACCTCTGGATAGGGAACTGTCCTCTGTCGCGTAGGTCCCTCCCGCGGCAGAAAGATCCGCCACTATGTAGTGTTTGTCGTGTACATACGCCGATGCAACAGTTTTTAACAGAATGTGCTTTATGCAAAGCCATGAGGGCTCCATGCAGCTTACCAGCGGACCTACCTCTATCTTAGGAAATGATGAATCGAACGTGGCCCGCATTTTAAAATTCTGTGTATTGTGTGCCCTTCGCAATAGTATCTTCAGTTGAAAATTTTAATGTGATACCAGGGCGGCTGCTTCATATTTATCTTAAAATTGCTTTCTTATTACACTATATTAGATGTTTTGTAGTTATAGTCTCTGTATTTTAGTCACAAATTGTCTTGGGCATACATGCTTTGGTGTATTATGTGGGAGTGTGAGTGCAAGTGAGAGAGAAGTCCTAAGGTCGCTAAAGATTACATGATACATTTTACCATCTGTTGTATGCTTTTTTACAAAAAAAAGCACATTCGTCTCGTGTTGGTTGACTATGGGTCTCGATGACCTCGCTGTTGAACACACTATATATTGTGCTACCACCATCAAATCTACGTACCTTCACCCGGACTAGGGGTTGAAAAAGTGGCCCTGACGAGTGGCAGTATTAACAGAGAAGGAGAAGACCTACGGTTACTTTCAACGGGATTGAGCAATTGCCAATACAGTCTTCCGAAACTTGGAGAAAATTAACACAAAAACCTCACGCCTGACTAAGTATTAGCAGAGTTCACTCTTTTCGCTGCCCTAGCTCATAGTCTCCCTCCCCCCTCACCCCCCACCCCAAGAACCATGGACCTTGCCGTTAGTGGGGAGGCTTGCGTGCCTCAGCGATACAGATGGCCGAACCGTAGGTGCAACCACAACGGAGGGGTATCTGTTGACAAGCCAGACAAACGTATGGTTCCTGAAGAGGGGCAGCAGCCTTCTGAGTAGTTGCAGGAGCAACAGTCTGGATGATTGACTGATCTGGCCTTGTAACACTAACCAAAACGGCCTTGCTGTGCTGGTACTGCGAACGGCTGAAAGCAAGGGGAAACTACAGCCGTAATTTTTCCCGAGGGCATGCAGCTTTACTGTATGGTTAAATGATGATGGCGTCCTCTTGGGTAAAATATTCCGGAGGTAAAATAGTCCCCCATTCGGATCTCCGGGCGGGGACTACTCGGGAGGACGTCGTTATCAGGAGAAAGAAAACTGGCGTTCGACGGATCGGAGCGTGGAATGTCAGATCCCTTAATCGGGCAGGTAGGTTAGAAAATTTAAAAATGGAAATGAATAGGTTAAAGTTAGATATAGTGGGAATTAGTGATGTTCGGTGGCAGGAGAAACAAGACTTTTGGTCAGGTGAATACAGGGTTATAAATACACAATCAAATAGGGGTAACGCAGGAGTAGGTTTAATAATGAATAAAAAAAAAAAGGAGTGCGGGTAAGCTACTACAAACAGCACAGCGAACGCATTATTGTGGCCAAGATAGGCACGAAGCCCACACATACTACAGTAGTACAAGTTTATATGCCAACTATCTCTGCAGATGAGGAAGACATTGAAGAAATGTTGAAACACATATGTATGCAGGGTATTCATTACCAGCGATGGCGAGCCATGAGAGAATCTCTGACCAGAGAGTTATTTATCGTTGCTAGTCTGCGCTTGACCGCGCGAGAGGGCAGTTGCATGTAGGGAGTCGGCAGGTGCAGTGGCGGTAGAGTTGCGAGAAAGTAGTTGTACGTAGCGAGTCGCGAGAGCATGTAGCAGCGCGCGCGAGACAGTCGGAGTTGTGTGAGGAGTCGGCCGGCGTCGACATGGGACTCTGGTCAAGATTCAGGACGAGGTATATTTATTAAATAAGGTAATGAAGCAGCATTGCGCTCATCTGATAATGTAATGCATCTTAAGTGTAATTAATTTGTTCAAGAATCGCCCCAATAATAATTTTGTTTTCAAACCAAACGTTTCAACAAAACAAACATTTTATTGAAAGAAAATTTCCCATGCATTTCCTTAAAGAAAAAATTTACTTAAGTTCAAAGAATTTTTGCGATGCATTTCCTCCAAGCTATGGCGAAAAATAAGAGCAGATGTAATTTTACTGAGGTAAGAACAGGGCCTAAGATCGACATTTCGGTCTATTAGCGTTTTCATTGTCACTGAGATTTCATTATCATTGAATTATCTTTCATTTTGTGGGGAACTGACTTTGCATCATTTTGTATGTCTTTCATTATTTTTGTGGGGAGCTCACATTTGGGTCAGATTGCGATTCTCACATTTAATTGCCATTGTCGGTAGAATTCATTGTGGGGAGGTTACAATGTATGATGAAATAAAAGAAATTATTCAGGTAGTGAAGGGAGACGAAAATTTAATAGTCATGGGTGACTGGAATTCGATAGCAGGAAAAGGGAGAGAAGGAAACGTAGTAGATGAATATGGATTGGGGCTAAGAAATGAAAGAGGAAGCCGCCAGGTAGAATTTTGCACAGAGCACAACTTAATCATAGCTAACACTTGGTTTAAGAATCATAAAAGAAGGTTGTATACATGGAAGAAACCTGGAGATACTGACAGGTTTCAGATAGATTATATAATGGTAAGACAGAGATTTAGGAACCAGGTTTTAAATTGTAAGACATTTCCAGGGGCAGATGTGGACTCTGACCACAATCTATTGGTTGTGAACTGTAGATTAAAACTGAAGAAACTGCAAAAAGGTGGGAATTTAAGGAGATGGGACCTGGATAAACTGAAAGAACGAAAGGTTGTACAGAGTTTCAGGGAGAGAATAAGGGAACAATTGACAGGAATGGGGGAAAGAAATACAGTAGAAGAAAAATGAGTAGCTCTGAGGGATGAAGTAGTGAAGGCACCAGAGGATCAAGTAGGTAAAAAGACGAGGGCTAGTAGAAATCCTTGGTAACAGAAGAAATATAGAATTTAATTGATGAAAGGAGAAAATGTAAAAATGCAGGAAATTAAGCAGGCAAAAAGGAGTACAAACGTCTCAAAAATGAGATCGACAGGAAGTGCAAAATGGCTAAGCAGGGATGGCTAGAGGACAAATCTAAAGATGTAGAGGCTTATCTCACTAGGGGTAAGATAGATACTGCTTACAGGAAAATTAAAGAGACGTTTGGAGAAAAGAGAACCACTTGTATGAATATCAAGAGCTCAAATGGAAACTCAGTACTAAGCAAAGAAGGGAAAGCAGAAAGGTGGAAGGAGTATATAGAGGGTCTATACAAGGGCGATGTACTTGATGACAATATTATGGGAATGGAAGAGGATGTAGATGAAGATGAAATGGGAGATACGATACTGCGTGGAGAGTTTGACAGAGCACTGAAAGACCTGAGTCGAAACAAGGCCCCGGGAGTAGACAACATTCCATTAGAACTACTGACGGCCTTGGGAGAGCCAGTCCTGACAAAACTCTACCATCTGGTGAGCAAGATGTATGAGACAGGCGAAATCCCAAAGAAAGCAGGTTCTGACAGATGTGAAAATTACCGAACAATCAGTTTAATAAGTCACGGATGCAAAATACTAACGCGAATTCTTTACAGACGAATGGATAAACTGGTAGAAGCCGACCTAGGGGAAGATCAGTTTGGATACCGTAGAAATATTGGAACACATGAGGCAATACTGACCCTACGACTTATCTTAGAAGCTAGATTAAGGAAAGGCAAACCTACGTTACTAGCATTTGTAGACTTAGAGAAAGCTTTTGACAATGTTGACTGGAATACTCTCTTTCAAATTCTGAAGGTGGGAGAGGTAAAATACAGGGAGCGAAAGGCTATTTACAATTTGTACAGAAACCAGATGGCAGTTACAAGAGTCGCGGGGCATGAAAGCGAAGCAGTGATTGGGAAGGGACGGAGACAGGGTTGTAGCCTCTCCCCGACGTTATTCAATCTGTATATTGAGCAAGCAGTAAAGAAAACTTCGGAGTAGGTATTAAAATCCGTGGAGAGGAAATAAAAACTTTGAGGTTCGCCGATGACATTGTAATTCTGTCAGAGACAGCAAAGGACTTGGAAGAGCAGTTGAATGGAATGGCTAGTGTCCTGAAAGGAGGGTATGAGATGAACATCAACAAAAGCAAAACGAGGATAATGGAATGTAGTCGAATTAAGTCGGGTGATGCTGAGGGAATTAGATTAGGAAATGAGACACTTAAAGTAGTAAAGTAGTTTTGCTATTTGGGGAAAAAAATAACTGATGATGGTCGAAGTAGAGAGAATATAAAATGAAGACTGGCAATGGCAAGGAAAGCGTTTCTGAAGAAGAGAAATTTGTTAACATTGAGTATAGATTTAAGTATCAGGAAGTCGTTTCTGAAAGTATTTGTATGGAGCGTAGCCATGTATAGAAGTGAAACATGGACGATAACTAGTTTGGACAAGAAGAGAATAGACGCTTTCGAAATGTGGTGCTACAGAAGAATGCTGAAGATTAGATGGGTAGATCATATAACTAATGAGGAGGTATTGAATAGGATTGGGGAGAACAGAAGTTTGTGGCACAACTTGACTAGGAGAAGGGATCGGTTAGTACGACATGTTCTGAGGTATCAAGGGATCACCAATTTAGTGCTGGAGGGCAGCGTGGAGGGTAAAAATCGTAGATGGAGACCAGGAGATGAATACATCAAACAGATTCAGAAGGATGTCGGTTGCGGTAGGTACTAGGAGATGAAGAGGCTTGCACAGGATAGGGTAGCATGGAGAGCTGCACCAAACCTGTCTCAGGACCAGTCTCAGGATTGAAGACCACAACAGCTCATAGTCGTCAAGACGTGCAGCAAGACATTTCGCGCGAGACTACAACAGTTGCAGCAGTCCATCTTCGATCGGCCTTCAGCATCTTGTTGACCAGTCCCAAAAGTGCCAAGAGATGAGTGGTGGTCACTTTCAACAGCGGCTATAGTCAGGTTAGCTCTGTATTTCCTTTGCCTTGCTGTGTTTCTTTCTACCCTGGAACTCTGTTCTCTGGGCCACATTTATTTGCCCCACTCTATATAGAGTGTCTCGGAAATATTGCGAAAACTTCGAGGAATAGCAGAGGGCCGTTTTAGGAAGAAATCGAGGACAGAAACTCATGTCTATAAATTTCATCCACCGACACTAGTGAGCATCCAAGGCATAGGCGCCAGTTCTTGCCACTGATATCCACCACTTCGGTACCAAATGTGACTCTGTACGCTGACGAACCGTAGGCACAAAGTATCGCAACAGTGTTTGTTATTCAGTGATCGCCACTGATTGCCACCAGCGCCAATGGAAAACACGAAGCCTTGTCTCTTATGAATGTGATGATATGTTGCCTTGGTGAATGATGGTTTCAGACATGGGTTTCCACCTGTAGTTTATTTTTCTCCTAGATATCGGAAAACATTGGACATTTTAGAGGGTTCCAGGAGAAAAACAAACTGCAAACTGTGTTCGAAACCATCATCCACCAATGCATCAGATCATCTCATTCAAAGGAGACAAGGCCTTTATACGCAGCAGATAGTTCCATCTTTTCTACCAGCGATCGTGGCAATCCGTTGCGATCACTGAATAACAAACAACATAGCAATAAGTTCTGCCAATTGTCCGTCAGCGTACGAAAGTCATTGCTGACAAAGAGGTGGCCCAGTGGCGCCTATAACTTCGACGCTCTGTAGCATCATTAGATGACGTTATGGACACGGGTTTCTATCCTCATTTGTTTCTTAAGTCACCTTTTACAAACCCTCGAATTTTGTCGCGATGTTTCTGGGACACACTGTATACACAAACTATTAGCGTAAACCGTACCAAATCCCTACAGTAGTTCCTGACATTAGCCTTCATATAAAGACAGAAAAATTCGCAGGAGTACTTTAATTTATAATGTGTATAGGTCATTAATTCAGCGTAGCAATTGAATATTTGTGCATGATCAGATCTCGAGTACTGTCCTTCCATTTATCGCATGCAATCGCCTTGATCGGCGGACAATCCGAGCTCGCCTCGGAGACCTACTCGAACTTAACTGTGTCACTCAGTTTTTGCCCTAATACCTTTGACTTCAGTGGTTCCATGGATATTAACGCCTCTAGGTTTGTGGTGCAGACCGATTCCTCCACGACTTCCGTTCCCCCAGCTCCCTACGTCCGCCAGGAAAACTTCTGGTTTCATTGCTCGGAAACTATAAGAAGGAAAACTAGCAAGAATGAAACTTGAAGTTGTCCATCGAGATATGCTCTGACTGCCTACCTGGGAAAGGCAAACATTCACCATTAGCAGGAAAGTAGAGTCTGATCTGACACAAATTTTCAAGTTGTCACGCTGCATCTACAGCATCGTGGCAATTGCTTTACTGGCCTACTTAGCTTGCTTTGGTCCAGGGCTATTTTGCAGCAAGGTATACCTCTATTGTTTTGTAATAATAATCTCATGTCGATGCTGAAGTGTGGACTCCGCTCTCAACGAAGCTTGCAGGCTTATCACTCATCGCTTAAAATCTATCCCTGTTGAGAAAATTTACTGTCTTACCAGCGTCGCATCTCCAAATTTCGTCGAGGAGTTGCCGCCTTTCGTGGACGTCTGAAGGCTGAGAATATTTAAAATTTGGAAATTTGTGGTAAAGACTGTAGGACCAAGATTCAGAGGGCCATAGACACGGGTTCCCAGGTACATGCCGAGTTTCCTGACTTCCGCAAAGCGTTTGATACAGTTCCCCACAGTCGTTTAATGAACAAAGTAAGAGCATATGGACTATCAGACCAATTGTGTGATTGGATTGAAGAGTTCCTAGATAACAGAAAGCAGCATGTCAATCTCAGTGGAGAAAAGTCTTCCGAAGTTAGAATCATTTCAGGTGTGCCGCAGGGGAGTGTCGTAGGACCGTTGCTATTCACAATATATATAAATGACCTTGTGGATAACATCGGAAGTTCACTGAGGCTTTTTACGGATAATGCTGTAGTATATCGAGAGGTTGTAACAATGGAAAATTGTGCTGAAATGCAGGAGGATCTGCAACGAATTGACGCATGGTGCAGGAAATGGCAATTGAATCTCAATATAGACAAGTGTAATGTGCTGCGAATGCATAGGAAGAAAGATCTTTTATCATTTAGCTACACTATACCAGGTCAGCAACTGGAAGCAGTTAATTCCATAAATTATGTGGGAGTAGGCATTAGGAGTGATTTAAAATGGCATGACTATATAAAATTAATCGTCGGTAAAGCAGATGCCAGGCTGAGATTCATTGGAAGAATCCTAAGGAAATGCAGTCCGAAAACAAAGGAAATAGGTTACAGTACACTTGTTCACCCATTGCTTGAATACTGCTCACCGAGGTGGGATCCGTACCAGATAGGGTTGATAGAAGAGATAGAGAAGATCCAACGGAGAGCAGCGCGCTTCGTTACAGGATCATTTAATAATCGCGGAAGCGTTACGGAGATGATAGATAAACTCCAGTGGAAGACTTTGCAAGAGAGACGCTCAAAAGCTCGGTACGGCCTTTTGTTGAAGTTTCGAGAACATACCTTCACCGAGGAGTCAAGCAGTATATTGCTCCCTCCTACGTATATCTCGCGAAGAGACCATGAGGATAAAATCAGAGGTATTAGAGCCCAAACAGAGGCATACCGATAGAGGTACTCAAAGTACCCTCCGCCACACACAGTCAGGTGACTTGCGGAGTATGGATGTAGATGTAGATGTAGACCAAACTGCTGAGGTCATCGGTCCCTAGGCTTATGCACTACTTAATTTAACTTTAACTTACGCTAAGGAGAACACACACACACACACACACACACACACACACACACATACCCGAGGGAGGACTCCAACCTCCGACGGGGGCATAATATTTAAGCTCACTCACTGTTTGGCCATGAACTACCTCAGCCTAGGCTAAAATCAAGATAAGGTCTCCTTTCAACAGATGAACCCTTGAAAACTCCTTCCAGAGAAAGCAAGACTTTATGTACGGAAATCCGTGTAGCTGGGCTAGGTGAAACTGCGAGAATTATCGAGGAGAGGGTTGTTTGGACGCCGAGGACCTCCTTTAGACTACTGGGTTTCACATCGTAGGATGGCAAGAAAATGTGGCCTTGGAAATTGTGGATTCTCTATGCCAGTGGTGCCCTGTTCGTCCATTTACCGGTTCACCACGACGCCTTAAGTTTCCAGACGATTGTGTCCTAGATGTGGCTCAGTTAAAATGTTATCTGGTTTGCAAATCTGGTAAATGATATTTATGAGTGTTTCTTTAGTCTGTAAATATGTGTTTACTGTCTATAACTGGGTGTCCTGTAAAGGCCGGCTTCTGACACAATTCAGGATATATTTTCGAAAGTCTCTGGATGGTACGATTAAATTAATCAACAGAGGTAAAAATGATCTCGTTATGTTTCTTGTAAACTTGAAGTAATACAAACGCTTGAAAACTCGAGAGTTTTATATTTACAAAAATTAAACATGTTAATCTTTTACGCTACATGTCTTTGAAACTCTTTTTTATGGAACAGTAAACATATTTATCTGCTCATTATGCTGTAATTTTAATTAAAAATTAGTCCCGAGAATACAAATTGTTCAGGAGAAATAATTTCAGTATAGATTTAAAATTTACTTTGTTACTTGTTAGACATTTTATGTTATTGGGCATAATATAATCATGGAATTTTACACTGCACCGTGATCTAAACCACAAACAGCTTTAGTGAAAAGTAACGAAGGTCGGTTTTCCTTCTGGTATCCTATTGTGTACACAATCAATATTTTTCAAATTGAAATTTGCTGTTAGTGAATAAAGTCATTGTACAATACTGCGAAGGCACGCTTAGAATAGGAAGTACGCAAGGAACAATATTTTGTAAATAAGACTTATAACCGATCTTTTACGTTGGAATAAATTTATTTTATTTTTTGTTAGATGTTTTCATTAAATAGCTGAATAAATTGTAATTAGGAATAATTTAATTAAGCAGAGTAGAGATGATAAAGTCAAAGAGATGTTCATTGGGCGGACATTGTCGTAATGTAACGTCATTGCGTTGTTCGGTTGTTAAAACAAGTCGTTTGTGTTCCGTTCTGCTGTTCGGTCGTGCGTGTATCTGAAAGGAATTAATTCGGGGACTATAATAAACTTTCACATAATAGTTACGATTCGATGTTCCGACAAAAGGGGTTAACGTCAGTGTTAATTTTAATTGTGGGCGACAGGATTAGTTTTGACAGATACGTGAAAACGGACGTAACGAAAGTTGTTCGCATATCATCCTAGAACGTGACTTTTTATTTAATTAACGATTTCGGGCTCATTAAAAGCTATTCTCTCATGATTAGGATCAATCCCTCTTTCCTCCTAGATAGTGATCATTCATTAACATTTATGTCATTAGAAAAAGGATTATTAATAAAAGTGATGTTAAATGACAATTACGTGTTATTCCATTAGTGTAGAACCGACGTAATATCTCTGAAATGACATTGATATATAATTTGTGTTAAATACTGAACTGAGATAGGAAGTAAATTGAAGTTAGTGAACATTTGATACTGAGACTATAGAAGCAGAAGCGCTTAAGGTTTCTCTTCTCAAAAAATGACAAAATAGGTACGAACTTTAACTCAATAGTCAACATTATGTATTGCAAAGACATTAGCATTTCATACTTATTTTGACGACGCGCTGTTAAACAAAGGAACGTTGAGTCTCTGTACGAGTAATAAAACTAAATCTAAAAACATAATTAATAACGGCGAACTCCGCTTTAACAAACTGTATTGCGTGTCGTCATCGGGCAGTAACTGCTCAACCCTGGAGTGCAATTAGAAGTCGGGCATATAAAACAAACTTAAGAATCCATTCAAGCTACTGTGGAATCGACACAACACAACGTGGGCCGTTATAGACTCGAACATGTTACCTAAAGAAACCATATTTGCCGTGTTACTTTTTACTAATGCGAGTCTAGCCAGACGCCATACTGCTGTTGGAGCAAACCAACGGTGAAATTAAACGATGTAAACTTAAAATCATCCTCTCATACCTACTTTTCAGTGTCTGAGGGCCCAGAAATATGTAGGTAATGAATAACTGCTACTAGGGCATCAGAGACAACGCAAGACGTTATGGACAGGCGCGACGTTTGGGCCGAAGCCAAGCGCTACCGTTTTTATTGTTCGTTCCGCTTCTACGTTCTAAGCAGAGCGTAAAAATTAAGTGTTTTTATGGCCGATAGTGGCTTTACGTCAACAGGGCAATTTCTACTCTTAGAATGCGAAAATAAATTGCATTTAGCTGCGTCTGCCTCTAGCTGAGTTTTCATTTTGGCCGGTGTTCATGAAACATTAGAAAGCAGGCAGTCTGTCCAGTGGGTGCGGCGACTCACGCTCCCCAGCCTGCGAAGCGCAGTTTACCCCGTGAGTTGTAGTCATTTACCACAACGCGAAAGGCGGAAGTGTAGGAGTTCCGCTGGAAGGAAATGAGAAAGCCAGCCGCAGCGACCCGGAACGTCGTCATTTCCCTCCGCGCGTTGGACGCGGCGCAGTCCGTGCCTGTGACATATTGTTGTGACGTGAAACGTTTCATCGCTTTTATAAACATTAATTATGAATGATTCAGTTACATACATGCCGCTCGCTGGGCATTTGGATTGATTTGTTAAAAATTAATCTCCGTAAATCAACGAGCAGCCTTACGCTTCACCATTAATGTGAATTACACATTCACACAAATGCGCGTGTGGTAGACAATTTCAATTTGCTCCTGAAACCAGTTTAACATTCGGTCAATGATATAAATTACGGCGCTGCGTAGGTGACCGCGTTGCTTCATAAAAGAATACTTGAGCCAAAGTATTTTCCATTAACGACAGTGAAGGAAAGTTATTTCTCCTTTTTTCTGTAGGATATCTCTAATTTGGGTATATGCAATTTAAAAATTTAGAGAAATACTTCCGCTCCAAATGAAACAAACATTTTTCCTCGTACTTAGTCCTGCCAAATTTTACTACTGTGATGTACAACACTGTATAAATAGTGAAAACGTAGTGAAAGCTCAGGGCGCCTTGAGCCAGCTATGAAGGCTTGCGTTAGATACGTGTGTATCATCCGGTTCTTTGATCACATAAGTCCTTCTTATGCTCAATTAAGCTAGGTTTTCCTTGGAACAGGAAGTTTTCGCCGCGCGGCACTTAATGCGTGCGGTGTCCTCTATCGTCCGCTCAACAGTGTCAAAATAGTAAACGTGTTTTCGTACAGAACGTGATTCGATAATTTTTTGCTTCGTCCGTCTCAGTTGCATTGACATATTTCCTTTTTTTCCTGCAGTGGTTTCCAGTTTCGAGCTGACACGCACATTCTCAAACCATACGTCTTGTGATTAACTGTAACTAACCAAACAGTATGGTGTCAAAAGGCACGAATAGATACGGCACGGAAAGGCATACTATGGGCAACAAGTACACGCAATGATAGCAGCATGTGTGTCTGTTGCACCTAACTGAAACTGTTTTTGTCAGGCAGGTGCAACTCACACATAAGCTCAAATTAAAATGGCTACAAGGGCTATGGGACGTTACATCTGAGATCATCAGTCCCCTAGACTTAGAACTACTTAAACCTAATTAGCCTAAGGACATCACACACATCCATGCCCGAGGCAGGATTCGAACCTGCAACCGCAACAGCAGCGCGGTTCCGGTCTGAAGCGCATAACGGCCACAGCGGCCGGCACACATAAGCTAATATCAACATTGCTGTGGAACAAAGTACCCTGAAACCTGTACCTTATTCAAAGCGTCGGTGTTATAAAAGAGATCATTGCTTTATGGCATCGGCGCAGGTGG